>NC_085137.1:14148251-14273251 GCF_035046485.1 Aedes albopictus
TGTTAAAATTACCGAAAATAATCTAAATTTAACATCTGGGCATTGTATTTTTAACCATACCGTGTTGTAAGGTGCGTGTCCTGGAAAAATTGACAATGTTTTGTTGTTGAGGCGACTACGCTTTTAGTCAAATTTACTGCAATGCATTGTAACTTCAATCATATTTCAGTGAACTTAACAGATTTTGTTGCCGGTTGAGAATCATAGGTACGGTTAGTAATTTTACTATGGAATCGGTAGTTTCCACAACAAAATTTGTTTCAGTGTAATTTGATGCTGTTTGAGCAATACCTTGAGTAACTGTGTTTTTTTTTATTTCTTACAATTTAAACAACACGTTACATAAAGTTTTGCTCAAACAGCTTCAACAACAACAGCAACAGAATGTCGTATTGTACAAACAACGAAAAGTTGTTCAAGTTGTTCAGTACGATGAATCGGAGCTTCTTGTAATGCCATTTAACATCAAACAGGGAGCTTATTTCATATTTTTGGGACAACCTGCGGGTCACAGCGAGTTGTGATCCTGTATGTGGTGCTACAGTTATTCCCAATTGTTTTCTGGTATTCTTACAACGTATCCTGCCTAAAACTCCGAGTGCTGACAGGTTCACCTTCAGCATATTCTTTGGAAGTTTTCTCGGAAATCCGGGCATTCTTTTAAAAAATATTCAAACAACTTGTTTGGAAATAGGAATCGAAGAAATTTCCACAGGAATTGCCAAAGAAATTTCCTATGTTTCATGAGGGTTTCAACTAGATGTTTGATCGATGTTTTGAGTGGCTTTCTCAGTCTTTAAGTCGAGAACGAATTATTTTCTACTCTCCCGACCCTTGAGAAAGACCAAAAACCCTTCGGCCGAAACGTCGGGAGAGTAGAAAACAATTCGTTCTCGACTTAAAGACTGAGAAAGCCACCCAAAACATCAAAATTTCCTATGAAATTGCCAAAGAAACTTCCAAGGAGTTTTCCGCAGAAATTTCAAAACAAACCTGCTGTCCCCAGCAAAGTTTGCCTTGCCTACTGCTTTTTTGACATTTCTTGTCATAGCATCCCTGTTGAAAACGTACGAAAATCGTTAACCCTTTATAAGGCCGAGAGAA
This sequence comes from Aedes albopictus, assembly GCF_035046485.1. Taxonomy (NCBI): domain Eukaryota; kingdom Metazoa; phylum Arthropoda; class Insecta; order Diptera; family Culicidae; genus Aedes; species Aedes albopictus. The sequence goes on from NC_085137.1 coordinate 14,149,356, forward strand.
CCAGGCACGAAATCTACTCGTTCTACATTGGAATATAAAGTACTTGTGGTGTAATGAAAAAAAAACGTTTTTATTTTCAAAAAAATCGATGGTCGATTTTATATGAAAAAAATTGTCTAAATTTCAACTTTTTTCTCAACAAACTTTAAAATGTTGGTATTTTGTGATGCGTTTATCAATCATGCTGATTTTTTAACAGGTTATTGCCCTAATATTCATGAGTTACATGTGTGGATTTGAACTCGATTGGTCAATTATTTTGGACGATATGGGAATTTTAGTACATTCCCATTTATTATAAAACGATCAAAAATCACGCTCAAATCTGACTATACACGTCAATGGTTGCTCCTCCGTGATTGATCTGAGCTGGTACCAATTGCACTGAGATCCAAATGAATAAGGGCTGGAACACTCCACTTATTCTCAAAGTGCAATTGAAGCAGCTCATACATTTTTGATCAATAACGGCGCCGGCCACGTTCTTATAGTCAGTTGGGAAGGGAAAGGAATGTTAGAGTGTGCTGGTTGTTGCTACTAAAGACAAAGATCACCTCTGCATCCCCACAACCAGCACGAACTGGGGTAGCTGTTAGGCGGAAAGGATGGGAGATCTGGGAGTCAACGTTGGGTCGGTGATGCGATCCATAGATAGGGGATATTTTATAGTGTTCGTAAGGTGAGAGATTTTGTGGTGATTACTATGAAGGACAAGCGGCACAGCTCGCTTTGGTTGCATAAATTCTGGAGCAACATTTGAAAAGCGTCCAAGAGGTCTGGTGTCTTTATTCGCAAACGCACCGTAGGGCCTAACAGCAGCCCACCCACGCAAATGAACACCGTTTTCCGAGAGATCGATGTTTTCTCTATCTGATAACGGTCTTAGTTTTTGTGAATAAGCTGATGGGGGCTCAGGAGCAACGTTTGAAGTCATTGTATACCAGTGCTTGTATGCCCTTTTCAAATGTTGCTCCAGAATTGTAGGCGTTATATACACTGTGCTGTGGAAGTTGGAAGGAAGGGAAACGAAGTGTTTGCAATTCGTTTCTGGTTCTAGCGATGGCTATGAACATATGGATATACATGAGTTGAATATGTAGAGAAGAGATACAGAGAGAGCAAGTGGATAGATAAATACAAAGTAGGATGAATGGGACGGCCCAGGGATGAACTCATGACCTTCTGCATACGAATCAGAAGCGGTAACAACTAGACCACCAAGCCCATCCAAACACCAAAAAAATGAGAGTTCACAAAGGCCTTATGTGTCCATCAGTTAATACAGAAGTTATAAAAATTTTCCAAACGAACAGAAAAAAAATTGTGTATAAGGTGACAATATAGTTGCCACTGCCTTATAAAGGGTTAAGGAATCGAAGAGCTCTTCATTTGTCAATGTTTTTTTTTCTTAGGTAAAATCTAACAGAACAAAACAAAGACGACTCAAAACGGACGTTCCGTTCGCGAGTTATTAGTGGTCCCACGTATACCACTGCATTTTTATTTCAAAACAAATTGTAAAAAAAATACCGAAGAAATTGCGTAAGCATTCCCAGAAGCATTGGTCAAACCAATTACCAAAAAAGTTGCAGAAGAAGTTTTTGAAAAAGCGTCTAAAGGGATTATCAATGAAATAAGAACTAAAACGCAAGAGAAATTTCCGTAGCAATTTTCAAGAAATTTGGAAGAATCAATTCTCATGATAGTTGTCTAAAGACTCCATAATAGTTGATACAGAAATTTCCATACAAATTACCACAGGCATTCACAATGAATTTTCCGAAAGAATTCCCAAAGAATATACCGAAGAAGTAACCTAAAGAAATTGCAAAAGTAATTACTTGAGAAATTTCCAAAGAAATTGTCAAGCAAGCAAAGCAATTGCCCAAGTTCCAAAAAAAACAGCGGAAAGAATTCCATATAAATTGTCTGGGTTGTTTTTGGAATTTCGAGAACTGGGCTGAAAGAAGTGCCCAAAGCGATGGAAATTGTTTTAATAAGTTCCATAGGAATCACAGAGGGAATTTCAATAGCATTGCTTATAGACTTTTCAAAGGAATTACCGGTAGACTGCTCAAAGAAAATTCAATATTCCAATATTTTCAATTAAATAAGTTAAGAAATTTTCGAAGGAATCAATGAATAAATTCCCAAAAAAAGCCAAATGCTCCCGAGCAGGAGAAAATAGCTGAAGAATAATAAATAACCGAATACCTACAACCTGAATGAGGTATAAAGTAGCCCTGCAAAAATACCTAAAATAATAACTGGTGTGTATTCTGTGCATAACGCGTGAATAATGACATCAGGTATGGCAATACCTGAATAATAATCGGCAATTTTCCATACAAATAGCGATTTTTCCATAACTGAATAACACCTCAAGCAGTTCTCATCACCAACCCAATAACTCATTGAGGTATTGTATCAATACATACAATTTTTTACAAATTTCAATACCAAAATAAGCTATTTTCAATACTTGGATAACCGACCAACACCTTGTCTTGGTATGATACCTAACTTTGGTATTCTCTAGTTATGTGTCAGTTATTCATTCTTGTTCGGGTTGGCCTGCAGTTGATTGCTGATATGGTGTTGTACATGCGATGTTCGTAAGTTATTTGATCGTTCATTTTTCCGTATTTTTAAAGGCAATAACAATATTTCAATTAACCCCAAACATATTATTTAAAAAATACTTCACGTATTTCATTTTATCAGGGTGCTGTTTAGATAGCTTGTGCTAGAGGTAATCTGTGATTTTCAAAGTTTTCTAGGAAGATGCGATATTTTGCAAGTTTTTCATATTTCTGCTTAGAACTCTGACAGATTTTACTCATCATTGTTTGCATTTATTCCCAGACCCATTAAAATCCACTTGAAGCAGTGTCCTAGCTAGTTAGGTGTAAAGCTCATGATCTTTTGCGCGATGTTGCAGTTTTTTGGTAATAATTTTACTACATAGATTTCTTCCTAAGTCCAGCCTACATGTAAGATCTTGGTCAAGATTCCAGGTGAGATTCTTGGCTGGAGAAAGTGAAAGAAAATAATAATATCAAAAATGTGATTGAAGACATATTATAAATTTATGTATTCCTCGTAGAACAACTGTTACGTGGTAAAATTGTATAACATGACAAAGCAATAATGTAAACTGCGTCTTTGTTTTGCGAAAATTCAGATGAAAGAGGAGGCAAGCTGCCCCCTCTTCTATCTTTCTCCTTCTCGTGTATGTTTAGGAGAGTGAGTGAGAAAAAAGAAAATGCTGGCTCCGCCAATGCTTGTATCACTCACCGTTGGGGATAATTTGTAAAAGAATTTCCGGATTTTTCACGTTTCCAAAATGCTCAGCGAGCTTCCCCTTCGATTTTCTCCGTTCGAAAAATTATTTGGTTCCCGGATAATCAAGCCATTTTTTCCGGATAATCGGGCCCCCGGTTTATTTAACCCCCGGATAATCGAGTCCGACCTGTATTAGATATTTGTGTTTTATCCGAAACTTCATTCAAGTGACATTTTTAAGTAAAAAAGATGGTCTTTGAAAGCATCATAAAACCAAAATGAAATAAATAATATATTTTTGAAAAGGCTATGAGATAAGAACCTACTCGATGCTAACTCGGCTTCAAATTTATATTTCAACCTTTGACTCAATTTTCATCATTCAAATGATCGAAAGCCTTTCCGTAGTAATAAACATCAAGCAGATTCTCAAATTTCCAGAAATACGTTGATTAACTTACTCCATGATTATTAATTTGGAGTATGACAAAATGGTTCTCATTTTATCATTAAATTTTGATTGCAATTGTTTAACAACCGATCCCCCCCTTGTGCACGGGCTTATGTTGAACATTTAGTTTTCATTTGAATATTATATTCAAAATGGGAATTAGTACCGAGACGTTATAACGTTGTAACGTCACGCTTCTAATTCCAGTTTTCAACAAGCTTTTCTATTGAAAGCAAAATGTTCAACAGACTATATTCACTACAAATTTTACAAGGAATCCGAATATGAAAAAAATATTTGAGGTTTACGGTCGTATTTATGATTTATAGTGGAAAATCTAACCAAAAAGGCGTCTAAACGTTGAAACGTTACGGTAGAATGTGTCACATTCTTTTTTTTCGTTTTTAGCGTATTAATGGCTCAATATAAAATTGACCAAACTGATTGAGTTCTTATGAATTAACGAAAAATAATTATTCATTGGTTTATCGAAATAATATTTGGTACACTACATATTCAGTTTGTTACGATGCATGCGATGCATTCTATGGCCGCTCTCGGAACGCTACCCAAAACAACTCAACAATTATCGTCTACTTGACAAAATCGCGATACTCACTCGAACGACCAACCGTAGTCTTTGGTGATTCTGTCCTTGAGTGTCACCTCCGAGCCAGGAACGCTGCAGATCGGTCTATTCCAGCAATCCTTCACCCGCCGATAGACGTACCGTAGATAGAACTTTTCAAATGCATCATACAGTGGCACGTATCCCTGGAAGACGATTATGTTGATGGTGATGAATATAGAGGCGGTTCAATTGGGTTCGGTGTCAGATCAATTGACTTACGTCCCGGTGCTTTTCGGTTGCCACTTTGGGGGTGAAGAACAACTGATTTATGTAACCGAGTATCATGAGCAGATAGAAGCCCAGGTAGGTGAAACAGGCGGTGTGGAGTGGCACCTGCTCGTACGACGACTTCTGGGGCTCGGGTTCACTCCCGTAATCATCGTACATCATCTGAGGCAGCGATTCAGGCTGATGTTTGCTGAAGCCATTCTATACACATAGGGGCGGGCAGGAAGCAGGAACCGCATAAACCACACAAGTAGAAAGGCAGGTGACACGAAAGGGAGAAACGCATACAAAAAAGATGAGAAGCCATTTAGTTTTTGTCCATTAGCTCACGAAATTCCATAGCCAACGCAAGGGCGTGTGCGACGCGTTAATTAATTCTGGACACACTCGCAGTTGTACCTTTCGTACCTGACGCGGTATCAGGCGATGATAGTAGGTATCAACATTACACACTTCCCATGACTCATACCGAACTGAACATAGATAGAGAGCGAAAAAATCCCAATCTCACCGAGATGTTCTTAGTGGTGCCATTGGTTTGTTGAAACTCCGGGAACCGGGACCGGAGCGGGACGTGGTGGCCATTCTTCACCACGGTGCCATTGTGCAAGGCGTGGCCGTTTTCCTTCAACTCGGTCATCCCCTATCGAAAAAACGTACCCCCAATTCACCAAAAAAATGTCCCGTTTTCGAATCCGTCGTACCCGAAGAAAAGCAAACTTTCTAAAATTCACCGTGCCACAACTTTTTCGCTGCTCCGCCACTCGCGCACCACTGGATCCGCGCACACAAAATCGATATATGCAAATGGAAAAAAGTCAAAACCGCAATAGAGGGCTGAAGAGGCCACAACACACACGCACACGGGACGACGGAACGGCGGCGCAAGGACTGCCGCTGCGGAAGGTACGTGCAACCAGCCAGCAGTCACCCAATATCTCTATCCACCGGGCCGACCGAAACTGACAGTTATATATGTCATGTGCCGTACTAGGCGCACTATCCATATCTTCACCGTGGTACAACACCAGGGGATCTTTCCAACACATGGAGACCGCTCTGTTTGGTTGTAGCATACGCCAGAGTTTCATACACGAATTATGCGTTTATACAGCAACAGCCACATGGTACTAACGAAAAACGACCGTTACCCAGACATACGCTTCGAAGAGCTGTTTTCGTATTTGTGATCAACTGAAAGCTCCGTTTCGACTAGGTTCCATTAACGGAAAAGTTTCTCAATGCGATTGAATAAAATGTAAAATAGGGTTTGTTTTATTTGTATACTTGTTCGTTTTTTTAAGACTCGGGCGTCACATGGGCATAACAGAGCCGAAATAATCAGTTGTACATTTTTGTTTTTACTTTTAACGCTTGGGTAGCCGAAGTATTCGTGGCTGATTCGAGGGTAGAGATAACGACCATTTGAAATTGGAAAGTAGGCATTTAGGAGTCCTAATAGTTATTATTTGCTAGCTTATACTGAAAGTATTGTATTCTTCCTTTTCATTTCGTATAAATTTTTGTACGATTTTAGCTCAATGGAGCATAGAGGTACACTGCAATACATTGTTTGTCCTCGATGGAAATCATAGGAAAAAACATGGATTTTTTTAACACTGTTTCACATTTATAAGAATAACTTCACAATGAATGATTTTATGCGTTATGAAAATTGGAGTGAAAATAAATAGTAAACGAGTTTTGAAATCGGGACAATTTTTAAATACGACACTCCACTGTAAAAAGTCCATTTTTTTAAACAAATGTTAGTATTGTAAAACAAAGCATACTATGTAGCCGCTAACCCGTGCTGGTCTGAGTCAGAGCGAACGAACTACAAATATTGCCTCTTTGAATGGCTGAACGATAGAATAATTTTGAATATTATTTTACTGTTTATTCGCACACACCTCTGTTAAAACGAACTAAGTAGCAAAAAGTTGCTCACGAGATTATAAACTTGTAAGCTCAACCACTCATAAATAAACAATTAGGTATTAAGACTATTGAACACTTTGACATGTGACTTGTAGTCCTTCATTAACTATCAGAGATCTCATCGATCTTCATCCATGGAAAAGTACATAAGCATCATTCCAAATTATTGATAATATTTACATTACATACTCCGGATGAGCAAAAATATTACTATATTGTTAATAGTTTGCAGTGATTGAATGTTCCAATGAGTGTCAGTTTTGTACCTTTTAATTCCGCCCCTTTTAAAAAGGTACAAATAGGCCCATCAAGATTTCTTTAGGTAATCTTGTTAAGATTTGTAAACTTTTCCAGCTGGGATTTATCCTGTGTTCGATTTCTGACGACCTCCATCGGGAACTTCTTAGATCTAATCTCCTCAATCTTGGCAAAAATAATCCTGAAGGATTCCCCTAAGAATTTCCAGAGGAATTCCAGCAGCAATCTGGGAGAAATTCTAGGAGAGTTTTAAGAGATTCTTGGGAAAATCTGTAATGGGATCACAAAAGGAATTTCCGTAGGAATCCCAGCAGGCATTAATGGAGGATTACATGGAGAAACTTCTCGAGAAATCCCATGAAAAAATTCTAAAAAAATCTAGTGGGCATTCTAAGAAGAATTATTGAAGGAATCGTTGGAGAAATCCCTGAAAGAACTACAGCGGAAATTACACAGCTCGATATTTTTTAAAAGAAGTTCGCTTTATGGGATGAGAAAAAAAGAACAGAGGTTTAGGACCCTAGAATTAACATTGTGAAAGAGTTTTTGGAGAAATATTGGAATGGGACTTCATAGTTAATGACCGAAGTTTGTATGAAGAACTTGGGGTATCCAATTGATACGCACATTACTACCATGTGCAGCATAGTTGTGACCCATGTTCTATGGGAATCCCTATTAACATGGGACAACTATGCTGCACACAGCAGATTAGAACGTGCCGTGCACATATGTAGGCTTTTCGGTAATTAAGTTTGTTTCGCTATTTTCTAACACCTAAATATATGCGCAGTACATTCTAATGTGCATATCAATAGAACATCTCATCTTTTCCATACAAACTTCGGTCATAAACTGTTAAGTCCCGTTGCAATATTTTTCAAAAACTCTTTCACTATGACATTTCTAGGGTCCCAAACCCCTGTTTTTTCTCATCTCATAACGCGAACTAGTGTTGAACGATGTTATCGGGGGAATTCCTAGAGAAAGCACGGGCGTTTCTGACGAAATTCAAGAAAAAAATTCTTCATGAGGAATTTCCGGCAAAATACTCTTGAAATTTCTCAGGAATGTTACTGGGATTCCTCCAATAATTTCTGCTTGGACTCATTCAGGGAATTTTTCCAAGGATTTATGCAGGAATTGCACTTCGGATTCTTCCTGAAATTCCTCAAAAACCCTCCTGTGATTGCTTTATAGATTTCTCCAATCTCTTGAAGTATTTCTAGAGAAATCACAGCAGAAATTCTTGGAGAGATTTTGGGAAAGAATTCCTAGAGGAATGGTAAGAAGCCATCCCGATAAGAATTTCAGGAAGAATCTCTGCGGAATTTCCTAGAGCGTTAACTGCAAGAAATTTCGAAGTAATCTTTGGAGGATGTTACCGAACGGTAACTAGATTTTGTTTGGTGTGGGGAATTAGGGATTAATATTGGGAAGTTAGAAAACGTTCAATTTGAATTGATCGATCGTGGCTGATGGGTCGCGTACACGAGTGATAGGTGGGTAGCGAAGTTTGATAAGGGAGTGAAGGTGGCATCGATGGGGCCGGATCCAGTGAGAATCACCCGCTCACTCGATGGGAGAATGACGATGAAAAGAGGCCTGTGCGACACCACGGTTGAGAGCGGGATCAGTTATCGTCCGATTATCAGACCATCAAGGTGCATCAAGAAGCCGAATAATTGTTACTCACGTGTGTTCTTTTTTTTTTTTTTTTTTTTCCTTCTAAACCATAGGGGGATAATCTGCTCAACAGACACCCCAACAGAAGGTTAGGGTAGTGTAGGTCTGACAGGCCGTCTTCTACAACAAAAGTAAAATCCAGGACTACTCTCTCCTCGTACCCACTAAACCATTCCTATGGTCGCCAAACCCTACGTCTCTCCGGAACCACCAAGAAGGTATTGCTTCAGAGAGAAGCTAGTGCACATCGCACCCACAAGGTTAGCTGCGTAGCCTGCAGCAACGAACATCGATGACTCGCTTTGGAGAGTCCATCACGGTAGCATGCTGGCGCTTAGCCAGTTTCCCGAGTGGTCCTCGCCACGTGTGTTCTACATTTGCCGAAGTGATCGAGTGCTGGCCAAATCTTATCCCTCGTGCTCTGGAAGAAAGCACTTTTCTTTGCTGGAAGACCCACTCGGCCCCTCTCGCAGCCAGAAAGTCCGATTGGCCGCCTCCAGGCCGGTTACATCCGGGAAGTCTTCCCGGAAGGTCAATTCCAACATCGGCGACACCACTCTGAACCCCGCTTTGCCGCAGGAAGGCCTGCTTCGCCACCGGAGGGCCCGCTTTGTCACCGTAAGGCCCGAATCTCCCTCGGAGAGCCCGGTAACCACCGGAAGGGCAGCAGCGATACTTGAAAGCCCTTTTTTGTCACCGGAAGGCTGGGTTGTCACCCGAAGGCCGGCCCTATTGCCTAGAGAACCGTTCCGCCTCTGGAAGTCCCGCTACGCCATCCAAAACTCCACAGTGACGCACGTGTAACTGAGAAGCTCGCGGCACATAAGGTCCGCTATCCAGCCGGTGGGCCCGTATCTCCGCCAAACGTCCCGCCTCGCCGTCGCGCACGCCTTGCGCTACGCCGCGGGGGTACCAGCTGTCCCGCCACGTGAAATTACCGGACCGAACTTCGTTTGAATCCCCCGGTCCGCTGGACCCTTGTGCCCGCCGCTCGCAGACACGCTCCACGCTGTCGGGTGCACCATCACCAATCCGCCACCGGTGCAACCCTCCTACACCAGCCGGTGAGCCACGGAGACCGACCCGTTGTGTGCTATTCCGCCAAGCCGCTGAATAAACGTTGACCAGGTAACTACTTTTGTATATTAGGTCCGCCACACCGAAAGCTCCCCTTCTCATACGCCCTGGGACCCGGGAGTCGAAAGAGGCCTTTTGAGCCCACCCCGGAAGCTGCCGTTGGCTGGACCAGCTTGGGGCTCTGGGCCGTCCCCGTCTGGGACGGAACATAGAACTCCCGGGGTCAATCATAGTTTCAAGGAATAACAGCGTTTTTTTTTAATTTAAATAATCTTCCATATAATTCTATTAGGTTCGGGATGAACTAGCTTAGGGCTAAACATCTCGTTAATACAGATAAAAGGAAAAATCTATCAGTTATCTTGAGTACATGCCAAGAATAAAGTAATGGTTTAAATAGATAATTTTATACCTATATCTTTGAAGTCCATATTTAAGGCCCAAAAAATGGCCTGGAATACAATACATAACAAGTTTATTTGGAAATTATGTCCAGTAGTCAGTTCCCGAATGATCTAATTATGCTTATCAACGCTGTTGACAAGGATGGGAACACTCACTTGCAGAGAGTTACACTCACTTGATGTTTTCTCATCTTAGAAGCGTGCAATCAAGAAATGATGTATGGACGACTTTTGTCTTGTGGTTTTGTCTAAAAGTTTGCCGAATAGAGTAGGGGTCGCACACGCATACCGAAGTCATGAAGGAGCTGCGAAGGCAACTCTCCACGAGGTGAATGTAAATTACACTCACCTCGAGGAGAGTCGCTTTCACAGCTCCTTCACGACTTTGATATGCGTGTGCGACACCGGCAAACTTTTAGACAAAACCACAAGACAAAAGTCGTCCATACATCATTTCTTGATTGCACGCTTCTAAGCTGAGAAAACATCAAGTGAGTGTAACTCTCTGCAAGTGAGTGTTCCCATCCCTGTGTTGAAGATAAAAGTTGGCATCAAATAGAGAGTTTTGCAGCAAATCAAAAAGGAAGACACGCTATGTCCTCTTCCCCGAGGGTATCATGGTTCCATAAATAACACTGGGAATGGTAAATTCGGCCAAATAGTCTCTAAACATCTTCCAGTGTTCTTGTTTTGTAAAATCATGTGAGAAGTTTGACAGTAAATTCAAATTTACGGACCTTACATTTCTCTAGTTATGTTTTTTTTACATAAACACACATTGTGCATTTGATAAATTTTGTGTTCAAAAATATAAAAATGTTAGATTAGATTCTAGTGTTTCTTCAACAAATGCTTTTACTTGCAAGAACCAAGATGCAAGATGAGAGGTGTGGCCTATGCCAGTTTGAATTTTGGTTACATTGGAGCATTGCATGCTTTAAGTAAAAACTATGATTCCTGATTCCATCGATCAGCTTAGCAATTTAAACGAAGATCAAAGCTATAAGTAAGAAACTCCATCTCATAATTATTTTCTTTTAAAAAAATGAAGATTTCTTTTTTTTTATCGCTTCAATCTGTAAAATCACATTTTGAACAATTGTTCAATTATTTAACGCTTATTCTTGGTAAATCAAACGAAATAGAATTAGACTATGGCCTCGAAACGCTTAACTGAATGAATTTTGATAAAATATAATCAATTTTGAAAAACCAAATAGCTGCCCACATAGATGAAATACACCTAAAAGTATGCAATTTCTGCTTTCATTGATATCTTGAGTTGATATCTCAAAAGTATGCGTACTTTTACGCAGCTAGATTTTCTTTTAAACTCACAAAGGATTAACAAGCTTGTATTATAGGCCGTCTCTACCCAGAAATCGCCAGCTACAAAAAAACTGCAGATGACCTACTGGAGCTCCAAAATGTAAAAGTATAAGAAATTTTGTAGACATGAATTGGTTTTATCACCTCGTTGCAATATTTGTGGTATGTTCTGTCCATTGTAACTGAGGTTCAAAAACTGAAAATATAAACAAATGGCAGACAATTAATCGTCCCATAATAAATTAAAAATTGTCCATAAATAATTCGAAAATTGCCAATAAATAAATAAGGGTGGGAGCAATAATAAACTATAAAAGTTCCATAAACAATTCAAAAAGCGCATAATTAAATCAAAACTTCCCATAAATAATTGATTTTCGATCAATAAAAAATGTCAGAATTTCCACAAATAAATCAACAATTGCAATAAAAAACTATATTTTTTTCCAACAAAAAATTTCGAACATACTAGATCATAGAACTATGATAGAAAAACTGAAACTATTGTGCAATTTAACAGATAATCGCTTGCTGTCCGAACTCGCTGACGCTCGTCGGACTTTAAAAAAGGATAACATCTCTGTTTGCATTATACCGGGAAAATTCTTGGATCTGTGGATTGCCTAGAATCGAATCGACACAGTTACGGCGCATCGGATTTCGGAAACTTCGGCGGCCTTTTGCCGCCTCAGTTCCTCAATCCTCAATGCGGCTTCGCCGCATGGTACTGTTACTTTGCTCATTAGTTCGTATTTATTGCTAAATTTTCAATTGCTTTTTTGATGTTTTTCAATTGGAAATTTTAAAATTATTTTTGGAAAAAACTGATTTATTTATGGAAAGTTTAAACTTTTTTGTTGGAAAAAATATAGTTTTTTATTGCAATTGTTGATTTATTTGTCGAATTTCTGACATTTTTTATTGCTCAAAAATCAATTATTTATGGGAAGTTTTGATTTATTTATGCACTTTTTGATTTGTTTATGGAAATTTTGTAGTTTATTATTGCTCCCACCCCTACTTTTTTATTGACAATTTCTGATATTGTAATGGAAAATGATCACTTTTTTATGAGTCGTTTATATTTTAGCCTAAACAAATGGCAAGAAACAAACTTTGATCGAAAAATGTAGTACACATATGAACCTTAGCTTTTATCTAAAGCAGACTTTGCATAAGTTTGTTTGATGGAAATTAGAGTATAGGGCATTATTCTCCAACTATCTAAGTATCCATCCATTTTCAGTAAAAAAAATCACAATACACTAAATTCTGTTTTTACGCGATTTTTTGTTCCGCGTAAAAAAAAACGTGTAAAAAAAGTTTTCAAAACTTTTTTTATCGGATCATCCTAAAATTTTGACAGGGTGTCAAGGATGATAAGAGAGATCTCTGGTAGAAATTTAAGCCCCGTCGGAAGTAAATAGCGACCAGGAGAGAAGAATCTTTCCAAAAGCACATCGCGTAATTTCGAGAAAATCGTGTAAAAAAAATCGTGTAAAATAAAACCGCGTAAAAAAAGATCGTGTAAAAAAAGAATTTAGTGTACTAGTGACTTTGAAAAATGACTTATTGTCAACGAGATTGAACCAACGCCTCTTAGTGCGCTAGGCGTTGCAAATGGCAACAAGGGTTGGAACTGGATCAAGTTTACAGCTACATCCCAATCTGACTTAGGGTTGCTTGTGCTCCAATTTGTTTAACGTTTGTTTGATATTTTCCATCAATACTGTTCAAACTTCTCTTTCTTCTTCTTGTAAGGATTACGTCCCCACTGGAACAGAGCTTACTTCTCAGCGTCACCCTCAGCATGGTCATACCGAACAACCACAACTTTAAAGCTGTGGCTATAGGGGCCTTAGTTTTAATCCATGTTGTAAAAGAAAAACGGCATTAGTAGGGGAACAGAGCCCAACATGCCAACATGGGGTAAAATGGCCCAAACTCATAAAATCATTCCTGAATGGGACTTAATCATAACTATAGGTGAATGGTGTCAAGATATGTTTGCGTTAAACATTCTTCTAGAAGCTAGACCACCAAACCCACGGGAAATCTTTCGACTTCTCAATGAAAATAAGCAACTTCCGGTAGCTGGGGCCCGTGGCGTAGTTGGTCACACGTTCGCTTCATATGCGGATGGTCATGGGTTTGATTCCCAGCCCCGGCACTTGCAATTTTTCGTCAGTTGCTTTTCCCCCGAGAGCAACTGACACTGACCCTCTTCTGAGCCCCATGGCTCAAACGGACCCGGATACCTGGACATCGGCGAACTGCTACTCATAATGGACCCCCAATCGGACTGGAAAGGAACAACGGCCATCCATCATCATCCTTGTGCTCATCATTCTACTAGGTATAAAGTAGAAAAAAGTGAAAGCAGCAGAAAGGCAACCAGTTCGATAAAGTAGAATAGAGAATCTAGACGCTGTACAAAACTGTAAGTGCAGCTTAGGTTAAGTGATTAAGAATAAAAAAAAAGCAACTTCCGGTTTTTCGTGCTTGCAATTAAGGTTTTCAGGTGATTTTATTACCAGCCATGTGTTTCCAAGAAGATTGAGACACATATGGAGGCGCATGGTTGTTGATTCTACGCTATCCATGTTTGGGGTCATTCAAATATGACGACCATCGTTCAGTGGGGAGGAGGGTGACACTCCGTGTATTGAGTATATGAAAAACGGGACCGAGGGGGGAAAGAGAGTTGGAAATGCCCGAAAACTGATAAACGAAATTTTTGAATGTTTTCATGAAGTGGCGTCCTACCCCATGGCAGATGGCCTTTTTGCAGCACTTCCGGCATCTTACCCCACTTTCCCCTACATTGATTCAATGTTCATCGTTGCTTAATGCGTTACCTAATACGTTTACAAGAATGGGGCACGTTCGGTGTAGTACTAGATTTGTAGTAGTGAGCTGAATTTTTGTATGGTGAGTAGGTCAATTCTCTGTTTCTGCAAAGAAATGATGCAAAAAGCGTGGGTATTATAATTCCTTGCCTAATTTGATGTTGTTTGATCAAAACTTTGGATAACTATCATACGCGCCAACTTGTGACGTAGTTGGGGGGGGGGGGGGGGGGCGAGTCCTCTCAAAATCAATGAAATTCGAAAAATAGCAACGCAGTTCATTTCATTTAGTCATATTCACGTGAAAACTAGTACATTGAGTTAAAAAAAGTTGAATATTGTCCAATTTTGGAGAGCTTCGCCCCCCCAACTACGTCACAAGTTGGCGCCTATGATAACTATGTTGTTTATGTTGCAAGAAATGGAGAAAACAACAATAGGGTAGGACGGGGCAAGATGGCCACCCGGGGCAAGATGAGCACCCCTTCGTTTTACTACTTTTTTGATGAATTTTGCCTACACAACTTCATGATCCGTTAGAATAATGTTCATCCTGTTTTTAAACCTGATAAAAGTTACTTCATAATGAACGAGTTAAAAAATATCGTCAAATTAGTCAATAGTATGGATTTTTGGTATTTTCTTATAAGAAATCATGAGAATAAAATAAGGTTTTTATATCAGAATCAAATTTTCACCATCATTCTGGTTATCAGCTATCATTACTAGCTTACTGCAAAGCATTTTTATTTACATCAGAAAATATTTTCTAAAAACAAACATTAAAATTTATTCAATTTTAGTTATTTACCTATAGTGAGGCAAGATGAGCACCCCTGATGGGAATATAGAAAATATGTTGAAATTATTATAATCCACTCAATAGTGCTGAACATTGGTTTCCGTAACCTCTGCAACTATTTTGTAGCGTAAATTTTTTTAAATAAGCAACTTAATAGTCGTTTATTGTTTTTCGGGTCATATTGTATAAAGTATTATAAAACCGCATTTTTTTTCAACAATCGAAAAAAAGATAATTTTAGAACGAGATACCATAGCTATAAACAAGGTTCACTAAATCAATCACTGTATGACCAATTTATTGTTAAAATATTGGGATTTTATTGAAGTGCTCGTCTTGCCCCGTAGCATGTTCGAACTGACCATAAAACATCTTTTTTGTTTAGTCAAATAAATCATCCTTATTGTGAATCTTGAACCCTCCCATGTTTATGGGTGATAGAAAACATGACATAGAAAAGAACTACTGTGAGGTACTTTGAAAAATTGTGTTAACTTTCAATAAACTCAACGTGATCCTTAGGGTGCTCATCTTGCCCCGCCCTACCCTACTACCCTTGCTCAAAGTTTTGCTCAAACAGCATCGAATTAGGCAAGGAATCATAATACCCACGCATTTTGCACCATTTCTTTGCAGAAACGGAGAATTGACCTTCTCACCATACAAAAATTCAGCTCATTACTACAAAACTAGTACTTCACCGATCTGTCCTATTCCCTTTATAAAATTGTAGGCAACCATGCGTCCCCACGGCTTTGACATGACATAAATAACGAAGCGTATTCAAAAAGCAAGAACTATCAATAGATAAATTTTAATAGGGACCCTTCACAAATAACGTTACGCTGTAGGTGATAGGGAAACTATGGCCGAGCGTTACGGCCCATAAAAAATCGGATTTTCATACAAAAATAAATGGATGCTGCCTAATAGCATTGATCAAAAACAGTAAGATGGCTGTTTTTTATGAATTAATCTAGCCGATTGTCTAAATTCGAAAAACGATAAGCAAAATTAACAGGTTTTTACTCTGCGACGAACAGTTTTGGATGCTGCTCCTTTGTCAATCTGTTTACAGCTATACTGATTTATTGTTATGATGATTTAAATAACGTTTCTCTCTCTTCAAACCCACTCCGAAAGTTTTTTCGCGCCTTTGTCGAACATACAGACATATGAGTATTTAGATTAGTGCTTGTTTGCATATGGGAACATTTACTAACACCTAACTACCATGTGCGCGAACCAGACCCGCATTACATCCCAAGCGCAGCGCTGTTGGATTGCTGTTGTTCTCTCATCAGGGGTCATGTATAAAACAAGTGTGGAGAAGGAGAGAAATAATGAATCAAGTATGAAATATAAAGTCTTCATTGCATACATATTTTTGAAATTTTGTATGGATAAAAAGGATAAAAGTTAATGACAGGGAACGTGATATTCCGTGGTTTATGAATGGCCCTTTTGCCATCCAGAATATTCCGCTGGAATGCACTAATTGTACTAATTCACACGTCGTGTTGACGAGGTGTCACTAGATAAAACACCACAGCCCTGCGTGATCAAAATAGTGTATCCAAGGATTCAAAGAATCTAGATAAGTTCTGACAGCCAGGACTTGACATTGATCCTTATCCCTGTCAAACGCACGACTGGATTCACTCATACATCAATTCTTGACACAGAACGGTGTCATTCAATATCCTTTCTGGATAACGGCCGCATGCAACTGCTGCCCACGACACCAGAGAGCAGATTGAAGTGTGCGTTTTGGATTCCCTGAGACACCACGCGCGCATGTACAACAAACTCCATCCAGGCCTGTTACGAAAACTCACGTTCTCCAGTAGCACGCAGTAAGCTGCTGTAAACCGTGCACCGCGCACACACTGTCAAACGGTCGTTCGTACTCTGGAATCAGATGTGAAAATAGTTTCCTGCAGATCCATCAGAGACGGTGGTGAGAGAATCTCTTCTGCTGTGTATTCTGTGATACGGTGATACGGAGAAACGTCCTGTTGTCTTGGGCCTCAACTGTTACAAATCCATTCCATCGGTCGGTTTCGTCCTTCAAGTGCGCACAGAATATATATCTTTTTAAGGATCACCTTTCTCGGCTAGTGTTGAAGGCTAATAAGTGCGAAGATGGATAGTTTCTTGGGAAGTTCGGATAGTGGTGTTCCAAAGGACTTGGGTGAAATGTCGAAGGAACAATTCGGTGACCTCATAACGGACCACTCCCGTTTTCCTGGTGGCGAAGAAAAAACAGACATTTCACAAAAATTTCCATCCGAGGTAGATCTGTTGGGAGATTCTTTTACGTTGCCCTCTGCCACTCATACTGCGCCGGACAATAAAGTGCTGGAGAAAGAAAAAGAAAACTTTGATGATTTCTTTATGGGGGTAGATAAAAAGTCCAATTCCGAGGCCGCTGCAGCATCCTCGATTAGTAATCTTATTGATGTGGGTGAACCCGATATGTTCGAACCAAAGAAGAAATTTAACAACGAACCAGAGAAATCCCTTTTTACCGACTCGACTCCATTTGGTGCCGGGTCGGATGAGCTGGTGCATGTAAAGGACGAAATTGAAAGTGATTACATGAACCCGTACGCCGAGGTTCGTCCTACTCCAGTGCAAAGTCAGAAGGTAGAAGAACAACCAGCTGTTCCGCCGTCATCCACCAACCAGGATGATTTATTCGATGATTTTGTTAGTCACACTAAGAAAAATGATCTATTCGATGAGCCCATGTTCGCTGATTCATCATCGTCAGCTGCTGTGGTCCCGGCTGTTGTAGCCCCCGTAGCTCCAGCCCCGGCAGCCGTCGTTACTCCAGCTCCGGCTCCAGCTCCTCCTGTGGTATCAGCACCACCGCCGGTTGAGCCACCCAAAGCGAAGACCCCCGTTGAGGATAAACCAAAGGCACCACCGGCCGCCGCCGCTCCAGCTTCATCTTCTAAGGCATCCACTTCCAACGACCAGTGTATTCAAGCTGAGAAAATATTCAAACAGTTCGGTTTAGGTAAGTGTACTGGGTGATGAAAGGTATTTGCGACAGTTAAAATACCATCATGCACATACAGCCATTCCATAGAAAATTGATTGTGCAACTACGAATGTCGTGATACTTGGTGGGTTTTTAATTCAATGAAAATAATTTGACTCGATTTTTTTTTTTTCAATTTTGTCATTAGGATGGCCATTTTTAAGATAAGGTGACCCAAAAGAAGCAAGATAAAAAAAACCTGTTTTTTTTTTCGAAAAGTTATAACTTTTGAACCAGATGGTCGATTTGATTTTTTTTTTTTGAAGGATCTTCACAGGGAATAGTCAAAATAATCGGGAAAGGCATAATTTTCACTTTCCAAAAAATGTTCAACTAGCTGTAGCTTTCCAAAGAATGCATGAAATACTCTCAAATTTTTGCTGTAAGTTCATCAACTAGTTGTGTATCAGTGGCCCGAATCTGGAAAATATCGTGCTATTCTGCACGAAGTTATGAAGATTCTTGGAAAAGGTATAATTTTCCGATAGTCAAATTAGAGCTGTTATATCTCCAGATTCAATGAACCGAATGCAATAAAATTTCAACCATTGATGACTTATATAATGAATTCTGAAAAACGTTGCACATAACTCAACATTTTTAAGAAGAGAAAAAGTTATAGCGATTTCATTTATTTTACGATTGTTTAATAAATTGGTCTATTTTTAATATGTATATTTTTCAATTTATTAGCGGCTATGTTGTAACTTTCCTTCAAAACACATTTATATATAAGGCAATTTGCATCTTGTATTTTGAAACGATGTTGAAGTTTTGGTGTTTTATTAGAAAAATAATCTAATGGTTATAATTGTATCATTGGAAGCCCATGACATGTTCAAAACTAGTGTCTGTCATTGGGGATGGCGCCAGAGCTGTAGGTGGCTACCAACATAGGTGTTATCGCAGTAACGGCTGTTGTCTTCAATTGGTATTTGACCGTAATATTTCTTGGAGATAGCATAGGCACAGTTGTCAACATAGACAGCATTTTGTTTATGTTATTTCCAAGAAGTAAAAGCAAGGACATAAACATTCCTGGGGCTTCAGGTTCCACGGGTTAAGATTTATTCTGATAGCTTCATAGACTTTACATGACTGAGGGCGGACATGGCTAATACATCTATGGGAGGGAAAATGCAAAATTTTGATTAAAACTACACAATGTATGCTCGAACAATGTAAAAACTAGTGTTAAATTGGGCAACACAGACTATTCCGTCTAAACATTGGTCTTTGTAGAGATGAAATTTGAATAACGGGTTCAGCCTTGACAAACAAGCTGTCACGCAGCTCCAACTGAAAACGTATAAAAAAAAATAATAGGGGTACTCACTAAACAGATTACATTGCTGCGTAAGCCATGATTTTCTGCTTATTTGAAATGTTTCATGATTTTGCGAATGAAATAATCAAAGATTGCCTTGGTGATAGCGACGTTTAATCAGTTTAATCAGTTTACGCTTTTAAGTGAATCCCCCTAATATAATGGTTATAATTTTTTTCCGTGTTATTAATTTTAAGTTGAGTCAAAAGTCATTATATAGGTCAATTTTTAAATGCTTTCGGTTCTTTTGATCTGGAGATATAACAGCTCAAATTTGGCTATCGGATAATTATATTTTTTTTAAGAATCTTCATAACTTCGTGGAGAATAACCCAAGGAATAACCCGATCTTTTCCAAATTAGAACCACTGATACACAACTAGTTGATGAACTTACAGTGAGAATATTCGATGCACTTTTCAAAAAGTTACTCCTTTTTGATTTTTTTTTTTTTTTTTTTTGAAAAGTGAACATTTTGCCTGTCCCGATTGTTTTGTCCATCCCCAGTAGTTGTATGTAGTTTCAGAAAGAAATCTTTCATCGCCTGAGTAAACAGCAGTCAAGAGGCTCGGCCAACACGGATTCAAGTAATAATATATAATGCTTCATTTAAGCATATGATGGTTGGTGTTCATTAAAATAGAAAATTGCTGTCCGTGAGGGACTTTAAAAAAAATGGAGATCCAATTGGGAATTTTCTGCAGGGATTCCTACAGAAACTGCCCTAGGAGTTCCTTCACAATTTTTTCGAGAGATTCTATGGCAGATATTCTTCCTTTGTTTTCTAAATTCGACCAATAATTTCAGAAATATCACCAGTTTTTTTTTTTTCTAAAAAGTTTTCTTTACTATTTTCTCCAAGAATTGCTGCTGAAATCCATCCTACGGTTTATTTAAAAAAAAAATCTCCCAGGAATTCTTAAGAGAAATACTTTCAGGGACTTCTTTGGAAACATCTCGTAGATTACCTTTAAAAAATCATTAAGGAAATCATGAAAAAATTCAGTCAGAAACTCTTTCACAAAATTTCTCAGAAACTCTTTCAGAAATTTCTCCAGGAACTTTTTAATAAAGTCTTGCACGGATATAACGGATTCCTTTAGATAATACTTCAAGAATTCCTTCCAAAAGTTCGAGCATAGATTGTTCCAGAAATTCATCTACGATTCTACCATTTATCTTGAAAACCATCTATGAACTTTCTCAAAAATACTCCATAGATTTTTTAGAAAATGTTTCACTGATATATTAAGAATATGAAATTCAGAACTCCTTAAAAAAATTCTCAGAAGCTTTCTAAAGAACTGTCTCCAAAGATTGCTTTAGAAATTCTACAAGAGTTTATTAAGAAAATTCCCAAGATTTCTTCACATTCCTTTAGATATTCCTTCAAGACATTTCGCTTGCTCCAAGGATTTCTTTAGAAAGTCTTAGAAAATCCTCCAGGAATTTATCTTTCAGAGATTCTCATAAGGATTCTTACGGAAAAGCTGGAAGACATTTTTGCAGAGATTCCTGCAGAAGTTCACATGTGTTATCTCAGAAATTTCTCCAGGAATTTCCTCCAAACGTACCTCCAGGAATTCATTTGAAAAAAATGTGATTTTCTATTACGGGATTTCTTCAGGTATTTTTTTTTTTCAAAAATATTTCAAAAGGTTTTGTAGGATATTCTACCAGAGGGTCTCAAGGTATTCCTCCTGGAATTTATATTCCTGTTTTTTTTTCAGAACTTCTTTCAGGAATTCATTCAGAATTTTCTTCAGGTTTTTTTAATTCCTTCTGAAATTTCTTCAGCGAAACTCTCAGAAGTATCTTAAGGGACTTCTCGATATTTCAACAGGGATTATTCAGAAGTTGTTCCAGCAGTATCAAGAATTGCTCAAGCGGTTCCTTCCGGGCTTCCTCCAGGAATTCATCCATAGGAATGTCACAAAAGTTCAGCTTATTGGACGCAGTTGCTTAATTTTCCCAACAGCGGAGGGGAAAAAAATGGGCTTGAACCAATGAAGGGGCGCTTGAATATCTAGTAGCGTGGTCATTTGCGAAATAGCGTCTAAAAGTTTGGATGTGTCATAATATGTATCCTATGTGCCTTCTTTCCTTGGACTTCATGGCGTATCTGCAAGTTATGCCCCGAAAAAATATGCCATAAAGTCCTGGGACTTTATGACCTCGGACGTTATGATACTGCGCCCTCTTATTGCTTACGTGGAAGGTACTGGCAAAAACCGATTCTTTCAGCAGAAAGGAATACGATTGAATTTTCCAGTGATCAGCTACAAAGCTATAAAAATTGCATGTATTAGTTAATTATAATTATTCTAACTGTCGTCTTACTCACAAATTTTGTCATCAAACGAATTCGTTTTATTAAGGACTGTTCAATTTATAAAACGGACAACTTGCTTGTGCGATATCTTTTTTACTTTTCAATAAAATCATTATCAGTTTTTTGCATAACTTTCTATAGCTATTCTCAAATGTAGGAAAAATATAACATGAAGCACAATGTTCTTTATTGTGTAACTGAAGCGATTTTCGTAAAACATCAATAAAAACCCATTTCTCAAAATTCGACATAACTTTCCACATACTTAACATGCACATTTTCATGAAGTTTTTAATGTATTGGAATCTTATACTATTCTACTAAAGGTAAAGTTCAATAGTTGGTCAGTAATAATGCACCAAGCAGCCTCCAGCTTGATATAGCAAGTTGCCTTGTTTTCATAGAAATTATTAAAAAAATGTCCATTCAAGTCCTGTGTTGCAATAGCACCACGGATTTGGCTAAAAAATTGTCCAGAGTAGTAGAATATTGCTCTCTGAATGATACAGAAGAGAAATTTACTTTTTATTGCATTTTTCATCAAAAATTTAATCCGTAAAGATGGCCATATTGAAAAATTCCATATTTTTTTGTTCCATTGATGCAGATTTGCGACTCTAGCGAATCTTGTTATTATTTATTTTCAACAAAGTTAGTCCTATGCTATTGTACACCTTATTTAATAATAATCGGGTGCAAAGTTTTTATTTCCAACATCATTGTTATGCAAAATTTGCATTAGGTTGCACGGTTATTTGGAAGAACCTTCAGAGAACGAAACTGTTTTTTATTACTGTGTCTGTAATGGCGCACAGTAATCAAACCAGCAATGCTATTAAGACGCAGTTTTCTGCATTTAAAACCACATTATTCCCACTTTCGACTGGATGCATAAAAAAAATGATTATTTAATATTTTCATGCCCTTTTTGCTTTATAATTGATTTCACAAGTTTACAAAATAAAACGAAAGTCGTGAACTTCTGTCAACGACCAAAATTTTTGAAGCACAATTTAGTGCTGATTTCGAAACCGACCTTCAAAAATTTTGAAGTAGAACAGTTTTTGAGTTTTAGCTCAATATCGAGTTCTGCAACTTTTCAAAATATGTAATTCATTAAAATTCAAATATATTGCGTTTTGTTCAACCAATTTTAAATCTTTTTCCATAAATTAAAAGCTGAATACAATACCATTCGATCATCTGAATACAGGTTTTGCATCAGATTGATGAAATTCAAGATATTGGCGAGTTTTAGGGACGATCTTCTTAAATTTAAGCAAAATTCCCAAAAATTTTTGAAGAAATGTATTTTTTTCAATAAGAAAAAAACAATCTAAAAATTCTTTCTTAACGTTTATTTGACATATCATATGTAGGCGAGTTACAGTAAAAAAATCAGCTCAATCGGAGCATTGATTACGGAGAATGAGATGTGTGAAGTGAGCGACTTTACTTATAAATAGAACAAAAATCGATTTCAAATCATCAACCTTGTATGGAAAGTCGAAAAAATTTCCGCTCTACTGTAAATTTTTTCTTTCGCGTTTTCGAACTCAGGGCATGATTCTACACCAAAAATGATCATCAGCTTACCGAGTTCAAAAATGCTGTAAACTAGTGTTTTTATTCAAAAAATCGAATCTCACTTGAGACTTTAATATCTCAACACTTAATTCTCCAATTGAGTTTAAATTCTGCCATAATGTTTATAACTCATGGTGCTGCAGCATGGCACATACTTTTCTGGAATTAAAAACAATATACCGCATGTGAACAGTAATTTTACATACATTTTCAATTTTCAGCAATCGAAAAAATCACCTCATTTAACACCTGGCCGATTTTCTATAAAATGAAACTATTTTTATTCGATTCAAAAATGATTACTATAATGGAAGATGACGCACAGAACAACGAAACAAGGGTGGTTAAATTTGAACTACGCATCTTCTTTTTATAGCCTTGTAAAGTTGTCCGTTTTATAAATTGAACAGTCCTTATTTCACCTTCGCACTACAGCTCATAGCCGATGCTATGCCTTCTCTCAAAATATGAGCTCATTTGGTTGAAAATTGAGACTGCACAAGCCCTTCAAAGTTTGTATGGGAAAACGATATTTTTCATTCAATCGACCATCTAGTATCCTAGAGGGTTAGTTGACCCTCGGTACTCTTAGTCCATCCTATAAGCTACAACTTTGCCGAAGACTGCATTCAAATCTCATGCCTCATTAATTAGTTACCGATTTTTATCCAGAATCGAAATCTTTACTAATGATGGTTAAAATACTCGGTGGGCATCAATGAATTTTGTAGTGAAACATAGTAGCCATGATTCCAGGGTGCTATCTTTGGCGCCATATGCAGCAATGTTGCCTGCTGGGAAGCTGGAGGATCACTGTTAAAGTTTCTTCAGGTTCAAATCGATAACTAACTAATAAGGCGTCCGATTTGAATATGGTCTTCGGCAAAGTTGTGGCTGATAGTGTAGCCTAGGAGTGACAAGGGTCTCTAGGGTAGTTAGGGAAATGCTACGGTCGATTTAATAAAAAAAACATCGTTTTCTCATAGTAATTCCCATACAAACTTTGAAGGGTTTGTGCAGTCTCAATTTTCAACCAAATGAGCTCAAATTTTGGAAGAAGGCATAGAATCTAGTTACGAATCGAATGAGCGATGTTGAGCAAAAACGATTTTTTGAACCACGCTAATATCTAGCTCTGATTTTATCATGAGCAGCACTGGAAATAATTTATCAAACGCCTTGGCAGTAATCTGCCGAAGCATCACAAATACCTTTTTAGAGAATTTGCTACAAATTTTCCAATTCAAAGAAGCGGATTACACGCCAAGACAGTATAACCCGAATAAAAAATACAGTAGAAAAACCGAACGTTGTATTGTAACAGTACTATTTAAAACCATATTTTTACAATAGACACCACTGTAAAAATAAAAATACAAAAACAATATAATGTAATGTAAGACACCATACAGTAAATTGTAAATAAGATTTTTACAATATACTATACGGGTTGTTAAGTATCGTAACAATATAAAAAAATATTTTTCTCCATACACTACCCGTCATAAGTACGGACTCACAAAAAGTATTGCAACAATATTGCATCACCCTGACTCACCTCGATATCTCTAAAACCAGAACACCTACAAAAATGCCGCCTATAGAAAAGTTGTTGCTTTTGGTCTTCTGAATAACTTTCCTGAAGACAGCACCTTTGTAAGTCCTCTGGTTTCGGAGATATCGAGGTGAGTCAGGGTGATGCAATATTGTTGCAATACTTTTTGTGAGTCCGTACTTATGACGGGTAGTGTATATATTTTTTTGCAAAACCATATATTATATTGTAAATGAATTGTTATAAATTCTGATACGTGGGTTTTAATAAACCGTACATTGTATGGTACACGTATGGTTTCAAACAATAAAATGTACTGTTAATATATTGTTTTGATATGTAATTTCACTACTGGTTATACATTTAATTAAATGTTTTTGGGATGGTTCTCTTATGTTATGTTGTATTGTTTTACATAACATAAACCATATAATGTTATATTATCTTGTCATTTTCCTCCTGTTAATGGCACCTTAGGCTTACTAGCATTATGAGAATGCGCTTTGGGAATTCTCCAGAGCGTTTTGGATAACCCTTCATATATTGGGTTGCCCACGTCTAAGTCTGAGTCGAGGTCTGAGTAGTCTCTGATTGCATTAACAGTTGAAGCTTAGGCTCCCATGCCCCACCAGCCAGATAACCGGGTTTCGCAAACTAAGCATTATTTGTGGCAACACTTTGAGCGGCATGATGGAACTATGCCGAGCGCGCTAAGTATTATTAGACCACTAATGTAGTTGCATGAAGTAGGTGACGAGGTACATAAGTAATGACGTGCTGAACCGTTATTGCAATATTGAGGCTCCAGTTTGACCAAATATACGGGGAAATATATAACAACTCATGAGAAAACTGTCAAGTTCGATTTAAGTATAAGTTAGGTTAAAAATCGAACCTACAAACGAACCTATATTAGAATTTCTTTCAGTATTCAGTCCAGTCCATATGTTTAAGATGGCTCTACGTCAAAGATAAAGTTCGTCAATCGTATTCCTCTCATCGCACTTTACAAACCTAGCCCACCATATCTCTTGGATCTGCAGTTCTGGTTTACTATTTATTTAAACATTTTATTGACTTTAAATTGAAGTTTCTACTTATTCACTTTTTTTCTTTTTCCTTTCCTTTGCATCAAAAAAGTCACAAACATCAACAAAACAGAGCACGGAAAAAATCTAAAACTGAATAAATAATTAAAAATGTACGGAAAAATAATGTTTCGGAAAAGTGAATGGTTCAAACGTAAGAAAAACAGTATAATAAATTGTTACATAAAAATCGAATGTAAATGTATAGTAGCTACAACGTGCGAAGCTTTTAGCGAACCATTTCATTACAATATACATTATTGTAGCTGGTACACTGTATGGTGCAGGAATGGTTTTCACCAAACACCCTATGGTTAGTTTTTATCCGGGAAAGCATCTATCAAAAAACTGGAGTGCTCCGCGTGTCAAAAAGCCAAAAACCCCTGCATCATAAGTCATCATATTGATATTGAAAAATAACATTGAAATTGATTTGAGGAACCAAAAAAAAGTTCTAGCGATCTGAAAAAAAAATCATAGCGGCTCAAAAAAGAGCTCTTTTTTATATTTTTTTTATTTGAAACCCCAATTAGCAGCATATTGTAGGAAACACGTCCAGTTCGGTACAAAGGCTCTTTATTATGACATATGTATTACAACTTATTTATTACAGGAAAGCCTACTACAGTTCGGCCATCCTGATCAAACACATTATCCTCAATGTGCACAGCTGCTCCAATTCGTTGACATAGTCGTTCTCTCACTGAACGTAGTGCCATTCTTCACGCATCCGCTTCAAGATTCGATGTAATATTCACTTTTCAATCGAGTTTTAGAACCTTATCTTGGTACCTAAAATCAATTTCAAAGAGATTTTTTAAATCACTTTTTGACAGCTGGGCATCTGTTTGACAGCTCCGCCCAGTACAAACTGCGACGAGGAGTGATTCGACAAATCGCTCCCATACAAACTTCAAATATATTTTTAAATAGGTTCTCTGGCTCCAAAATTCATGAAAATTTGAATTTCGGCTCAGTTTTACATGCAGGTTCACAATATCGAATTATGTACACACCGTTAAAGAAGCCAATTGTAGTTATTTCGATCTTCAATCTTCCAATCCCCCATTGATTCCTTCATCTTTACAAGCTACTCTAAATTTTGGCGAAATAGTTCCAGAAAATGGAGATTTCCATCCCACTTCTGAAATGTAGGAAACACGTCCAGTTCGGTACAAAGGTTCTTTATTATGACATACTAGCTGTCCCGGCAAACGTTGTCTTGCCGTCTTGTGGAGGTTTGACAACTGTTGAGCTCAAAATAGCACCGCACTCTAGATTGGTTTCATTTTGATCGTGTTGATTTCCTTCCCAGCTCATGAAAAACCAGTACTTGATCAATTTTATTACTTTTCTAGTTGATTTTTTTAACTTTTTGTATATATAAACACAGCCACCACGAATACGCATCGAACCGTGCAAGAGTCATGCTGATCGGTTCAGCCGTTCTTGAGTTTTGTTGCCTCAAAGGAACTTCAAACTCATTTTTATATAGATATAGATATAGATATAATCAAATTCATCGTGCTGCGTTTAGTTATAAAAGCTAGTAGATACATTTTTACTAAGGGTGCTTGCCCCCCCCCCCCCCCTGACCGAAAAGCTGGCTACGCCCTTGCCCAGAAGTATTCTTTCCCGACTTTCCCGAAGAATTTTCCCGACTGGAACGGGAATTGAATCCACCGTCTCTGGATTGGCGATCCATAGCCTTAACTACTTGGCTAACTGGAGACCAAACACATAAATGACACAAAAATGTTTTAGGACCAGGAAGAAAGAGAAGCATGCTGCGTATTCTACGGTCGTAAAAAATAAGCTGCCCCACCATAGCCATCGCTTATCAGTGTGTTATTACCGAAAACCTAACCGAACGGGGAGCGAGCTGGCTGGATGTGTCATGCGGGTGGTAGAGAAAATTCAGATTGAAAATTACACATGTGTGTCATTTTGTGTTGATTCAAAAATTGGTCGAAGTGCAGCAACTGTGTACAGTGCAGTGTTGGGTTAAACTGAGGGGAGCACAAAACCGTTCGTTTGTTATGAGTCACGCACGTATGTACCTAGGTAGGTAGGTATACGAAGTGACGGATGAGTGTTACAACAACGCAACGCTAGGATTGGATGCGAGATTACGGACGGTGGCTATCTGGGCTAGGGAGCGATACGTGCTATGGTTGACAGATTTTTACAACCATTTCAGGCATGTTGAATAACACGCAAGCTCAAGTTCATGAGCAGAACGACTATTTACGCAGTTGTGTTGTCTGCTGATAGTGCATTGGCAATTCAAATAAATAAGAGATTTAATTAAATTGTATCAGTGTACTTAATGTAAAATATGTTCGACTCTCAGTCGAACTACATAATGAAGTTTCAAGAACGTTCAGCATAAGTAACTACCAGTAATAGATATTTACTACTATCAGTTATAGATATTTATTTTCTTTTGGAAAGACTTTGGTAAACGATCTTTTTTAAACTCATTTATATTAAGTGTATTCATTAAACGGATAAAATTACTGCGTAAGCTATAATTATGCAGTTATGCAAATGTATTTTATTTCTGGATATCCTAGGTCATCTAAACTGTTCTTGAGTTTAGATCCAAAACTCCACATTTTTACATTTCCTTTCAATTGTCATGATATGTTGATGAACAGTCGAGTTCTCTAACAGTTTACTTCATGCTTCAAATTTACATTTGCACAGAGGTGTTTTTTTTTTCAATCATTCCAACATTATTTATCACTAAAACCTATAAATTATCTAACTTTTTTCCCTATTCGCTTTTCCAACTTGGCCTATGAAATGCTTTCATCAAAACCTGGGAAAATAAAAAAAACATTTCCACGACATTTCTTTTGAAATCAAATTTCTTATTTTTTAGGGTTTTCTACGCAACATACACACTTAAAATAAAGTACCGTATTCAGCAGTTCTATTTTCGGTAAAAGTTCAGATTACCGAATGTTCAGCAAGATGTTACCGAAATTCGTCAAGAAATTACCGAACGTTCGGTAAACTCTACTGAATCATCGGTAATGTTTACCGAACGTTCGGTAAAAAATAGCCGAGCTTCGGTAAACTGTGCTGAACTTCGGTAATCCGAACATTTACCGAAAATAGAACAGCTGAACAAGTGACTCTGAAATAAGTGTGTAGGAACAACCACACAGTTTTTTAGCGTTTCTGAACACATATAATTTAAACTGAATTGTTTTTTTTTCAGCTGATTCGATCATTCTGATGGTAGAACTGTATTACCATTGAAACTAATTCAATAAACATTAATTGAGGTATTCGTTTGCTCAACGTTTGTTACTACTGGTGTTGTTGAGTCATTTGAAACACAAATTTGTCCATTAAGAAGGTTCTTAATGATGGATCTTGATCAAATATTTTTTAATGAATATTAGAAATATGTTTTCTTATCGATTCTCTAGTGTGCAGAGCCTTATTTTTTACATTTGCAAGAAATATAAACAATGTTGCTTTATTAGAATGTTTACCATAAAACAGTACTTCCCAAACTGTGCGCCGCGGCGCCCTGGTACGCCGTGAACAATTCTCAGGTGCGCCGTAAGCTCTTGAACCCACAAATAACAAATAACAAACGTTTATTATTGAAGGGGGAACATCTTTTTTGCTGTTTTTGTTTTGTTTAGTAAAGCTAGTGTTGCCTCTTTACAGCCTACACAGCCTTTCTTGTATTCTAAACCAAAGTCTATGCTTTTTAAGGAAGACTGCGATACAAAAAGTCCTTTTAGTTTTTCCTCTTCCAAATTTTCAAATAAAAATTATTTATTCCAATATCATCGAATGTTTCCGGCATTTCTGATATTCTCATGAGACTTTTAGAATTTTTACATTTTTTGATTTCCGAAATTTTGCGAAAATTTTGACTTTTTATGATTCTGCTGAATTTTCGGTTTTATAAAATAAATATTTTAAGGAACATTTTTGAAATTCTTTTCAGAATAATTACCGTCAATTCTCGGTCTTCATCATGTCTCATATGTTTTGGAACGACATTTTTACTTACATCACTATCGTATTTTTTTTTGTCTTCATTATTGAGATTTTCAGCCCTAGGCTTGTTCATCTCCTCATTGAGAAAAATCTGCAAATCTGACACCGTCGCTGTCGGCCATCCTGACAGGTTCTAATCAATCCATTTTCATATCAATTTTCATCTGAAATTTGGTAAACTACTTACTGTATTTAACAAATTTATATGTTTTGCATTGCAATTCTTCACAAATTAAAATAAATAAAATTAAATAAACAAAGTTTTGTGAATCTTCAAGCTATTTTGCTTGAAAAAGTTAAGTAAAAAGAAAATCGTGTTAAGTTCTGTTCCATTTAATTCCACTAAGAATTTTCATGCTTTGACAGATACGTATTTCGACCTCAACTGTAAGGTCGTCTTCGGTGTCTTGTACTTGACTCGACTACAAGACACTGACGACGACCTTACAGTTGAGGTCGAAATACGAATCTGTCAAAGGATGCAAATTCTTAGTGGAATTAAAAGGAACAGTATTTAACACGATTTTCGCCAATTGGCCTTGCTAGAACAAAGAATAATTTTTTTGTGACTTCTCTGAGCAGAGTCTCCTGTCCCGACAACTTACAGTTTGCTTTAACGACCCTTAAGGTTTTATTAGATCGATTTTTTTACATTCGAATTAGTTTCAATAAAGTCTACAGTTATTAAATACTGAGTGCGTGACATGTGGCCTGTCACGGTTGACTTCTTTAATAGAAAATAGATACTTTCACAAACCAAATTTCAGGATATTTCCCTTTCAGCCAGCTTATAATAAATACTCAAGCTCTATGCAGGGCCATGCTCAAATACAACTAACCGAAATTCATTTATCGCTCAATACACCTAATTTGGTACTCCCACTGTCATGCCTCCCAAAAAGTGGGAACGGCAATTTCAATAGCTTGGCCATTTTCACAAGCCCTTCAAAGTTTGTAAGGTACACCGGTGCAAGTGGAAACGGGTGGGGCAAGATGAAACAGCAAATTAACATGATGTTTTCTAATGATAATAAACAGTTTGATCGCCATAACGCATAGTTTTTAATTCAAACAATCTGTTAACGCAGGATAAATTACCAAATTTTATTGAAATCTGTTTCAAAACTACGTGTTTCATCTTGCCCCACCCGTTTCAACTTGCCCCGGTGTACCCTATGGGAATTACTGTGGGAAAAGGACGTTTTTCATTCAATTGACCGTAGCATCACCCCAAGTGTCCTAGAGTCTTAGTTGACCCTTGATATTCCTAGGCTATTCTATCAGCTACAACTTTACCGAAGACCGCATTCAAATCGGGCGGCTCTTTATGTAGGGTAAGTGTACCAGTTATCGCCATAGTGGTTATTTAGTTTGGCCATAGTGGTTATTTAGAATGTTTTCAAGCTTTGACCTACTATGAACGTTTTAGTAGCAAGAATTTGAATGTATCTTGTCATTAAAACTCTTGAAATGATGCAAAATTTTAAACAATCCCAAATAACCACTATGGCCAAATAGGGAACCCCTATGGCGATAACTGGTACACTCAGCCTAGCTATCGATTCCATAGGCCGTCAATTTGGAAATTTCTCAAACAATTTTTTCTGAAAATCATTTCACAATTTCTTCGGTATATTCTTTAAGGATTCTTTCGGTTGTTGCTTTGGGGATGTTTTCGGCCATTCGTTTGAAAATTCTCTGACAATTCCTTTGGAAATTCAGAAATTCACAATTTACAACAAAATTGCGATTTCCAAAAAAAAACAATAACCGAGAAATTTGAAATCAATTTGCAAAGAAATTCTCGAAAAAAAAATTAAAAAAGAAAAAACCGTAGAAATTTACGAACAACTTACCAGATAAATTTCCATCAAAATTACCTAAGCAATTTCTAAAACAATGCCAAATGAATTCCCAGAAGAATTATTAAGAGCATTCCTAAAAAAATTAAGGAAACTTTTCAAGGAAAATTGGTCAAGACCAGTACAAAATTAAATTGCCGAAATGTACTCCAAAGGGGTTGCCGATGAAATTTCTATAAAACTTCACACAAGTATTAACATTTTTTTTTTCGAAGGGATTCTCAAAGAATATGACATAGAAATTTTAGAAGGAATTGTTGGCAAAATCATCAAAGGGATTTCCGATAGAATTTCAGAAAGAGCTCCATTAGGAATTGCGGAGGGAATGTCTAAGCAAACTTTGAAGAATGTTCGAAATAATTCTGAAAGAATTGCCGATGATTTTTTCATTAAAAGGTTTACCGAAGAAATTTCCAAAGGAACTGTTAATGATATGCCAAAGATATTTTCAAATCAAATTACATTGGAAATGCCGAATGTATTCCGAAAGAATCAGCTGCAGGAATTCCTTTAAAAAATACTGAAGAAAATGCTCAAGTAATACCGAATAGCATAAGGGAGGAGTTGCCGAAAGAGTGTTTTGCCAAAAACAAAAACAAAAATCGATTATCCATAGTCGAATTTTAAAACTACCCAAAATATGTATCTTGCTAACGGAATGCTGTAAGAAGCTGACATTTTAACTGATTAATAAACCAAAGTTTAACCAAAGTCACAATTTCAGCTTCATACTGCATTCCATTCACCAGATATACGTTTGTGAAGCTTAAGAACGCGACTCACGATCGATTTACACTTGACGTCTTCTACAATAAGTTCGTAAAATACCTCAAGAATAATGCGTTAATGACACCAACACAATTTGACGCATTTGTGCACATCTATTTACGATTGCGTTTAATTTTTGGGTTAATTTTTCCCTCAACGCAGCATACAGTAAAAAATTGAGGGCAGATCGGTAATTCAAAAGATAAACTAGAACAAACTGGAAGCTTTCGAAACTGGCACCCCCTAGAAAAAATCCTAGCTACGCCATTAACTACGATCCGATAATTACTACACACTTAGTTCAAGATGGCTCTACTTTAGTCCATCATGAGTACTGGTCCTGGTAACTCTACATAAAAGAAATAATGGACACACATGTTATTCTACACACAATTTCGACTAGTAAGAACAATAATGACTACAGCAAATCTTCCGAGATATTGTCAGAGTATGGAAATTCTTACACTAGGACCAATCCAGCAGATAAATTCCGAACCGCGTTTCGTCGTAGATTATCGTGCAAACATGTTCAAAATGGGTCAAAGATCGTCATTCTACTGATCAAGTTTTCTGAAGGCACCTAAAACCCTCAATTGATTAAGGATTATATCTAGGGCTGACCAGATATAACTTATATCTAGAACAATATTGAATACACCCACAAACATTAATAATTCGTACCGAAATTGAAACAATAAATCAGCCTTCTACGTCTTATAATCCCTGTGCCTCATACCATACAAACGCAGCCCTTTCTTACCAAAAGCAAAATGATTCATTCAACAAGTCGCAATACGCAGCAAACTTTCCCCTTATCCTTTTTAGGGTGCGTCCACCTCACCACCACCAGCCTGCAGTAATGACACCAGGCAGATAAAAATGACTCATATCGGCAATTACACATTGTCTATCCGAATCGATTGCTACCTTCTTCGCATCGAAA
Source organism: Aedes albopictus (assembly GCF_035046485.1). Classification (NCBI taxonomy): domain Eukaryota; kingdom Metazoa; phylum Arthropoda; class Insecta; order Diptera; family Culicidae; genus Aedes; species Aedes albopictus. Next base: position 14,182,837 of record NC_085137.1, read on the forward strand.
CAGGTTGCAGCCCTGGTCTTTGTCACGGGTACCTGCCAAATCGACATGTTACCTCAGCCACTCACGTGTAGTGGCACATTGTTCAATTTTGCGTTCATTCTTCGTTGAACACATGTGCAGTGTCTACCAGGAATAGGAAATGCAATTATCTATTTATACATATAGCACATAAGTAGTGCAGCAATTTTATTGCTGTTACAAACAAAGGAAACAGGTTATGATCTATTCTAGACTGATGTTGCAAGGAGTTTGCTCTGATGGTGAGGTGTCGGCATATGTATTGATTCCGGCGGCGACGGTCAGTTAAAGAGCACGATGATTCATCACAACAAAAACTGACAGATCTCAGCTTTGAGGACAATGTTTTGCGGAAAATTGCTTTCTTCTTGTTTTTATGAGGGGATGTTTTTCTTCCTAGCGCACCCATCGGGGTCGCCTAGTGCTCATGCGCCGGTATTGCGTTTCTAGGAACAGCGCAAAATGATGTATCCTTCTACTCTCGCCACTAACACTAGTTGGCTGGTGAGAGAGTCATCATCCTGCCTGCTGGTCACTGAGAGGCCAACGGAGAACAAGAGTGCATGCATTCACGCATTGATCCTTAAAGATACTCTAGCCAGGACTTTTATCCTAACTCACTAGTTGGTCGGTTGAATTCGCACGACTCGGTCACGGAAAGCATAGAAGAGACGCGCAGTGTAACGAGGAAGCGAGGGTTAAGTGCTGGTGAGAGGAGCAATCGAAGAGAGTGGTATATCAAGTGACGACGTTTCAAGGGAAAAATCGATATTCGCACAGAACTCTTCGATAAAGTATACCCATACGACCAGAACCATCGTACGTGCTGGTTTTTACTGAACGGAATAATTGAATTCGCGAAGATTGATACCCTTTAATCAGGATCCTATTAATAAACCAATCTGCCCTAATTGACAGAATACACGAAAAGTGAGTGATTGCGTTTTCGCGTGTGACAAAGGTGAAAAGGGCTGAATTTTCCATTTCCTGTGGATTATTCCCAATTTCTTTCGGCAGAGCCTAACGAACGCAATGGAAGGAAACGCAAAAACCTCCAGTCCGCTCATAATCTGCAGTGTGATGAATCCCTGTAAGTATTCCCATTACTGTTTTGTCACTGTCACATGTGGCTCCAGCGGTGGGTCTCAGCTTAATGACCCAAATTTAGCATTACTTCCGCCTGGAGACAGGATGCACTCGAAAGGGCACTGCAGGAGATAATTATGAAACCTCAGGCTGGTTTGGGGAAGGCGGAAGGGATATCGATGGGTGTGGAGATCCCGCAGTTTGATTGAGTTTATTGCAGAATGATTCACAGTAACGAAGTTCTAAATTTGTAATTTAGAGAAGTCATTCTCTAATAAGAAATACCGACGAAAGTCCTTTGAAAAGATTGCGGGTGCATTTATAATACATGGATTTAAAAAAAAAACTTGGTTAATTAAATTTCCCCTTCGAGTAGTGCACCACAACTGCAGTTAAAATACATACATGCACTGATAAGTGGTGTTAGCTATAGATAGTTTAGTTGTATAGAAGGCAAAAGGGCAAACGAATGAATCCTTGTGATTGGTAATATAAAAAGTGTTCAATTTTAATTGTTTTTCTCTTCTATTCCCTTTTGTTTCACAGATGCTTGGTTCAAGCCGGAAAAACTGCACCCAGTCGGTAAGTGTGCACGTGCTTTTTATTAATTTTATTTTTTTTCAACCTGATGCCATGGAAAATTTTATTTGCTCAACACCCTTAAATATTTTAAGAAAACAATCCCCATCGATTTTGTTTGGAACATCTCACAGGAATGGCTGGAGAAATCCCTGCTACAATATTTGGAGGAATTCCTCGGGAAGTCCCTTGGAGCATGCTTGAAGAAGCTCAGTGAGGAATTTCAGAAAACATCCTTATGGAAATTTCTGTAGAAATTCTAACGAAAATACTAGAGGAATCCTTAAGGGGTATTATTGCTGGAATCACAAGAAGACTGGAGGAAAAATGAAAAGATTTCCTTTTCATAGAGGAATTCCTAGAGAGATCACAAGAGGAATCCTTTTAGGAAGTCTCATTTTCGAAAATTTTCTTACAGGAATTTTTGGAGGGGATTTCTCGAGGAATTGGTGGTGAAATAACTAAGGGAATTCCGGAAGGAATATCTAGAGAAATCTTAGAAGCAATCACGGAAAAATCTCAAGATAAGCTCTAGATCCATCCGCAGAGGATCTATAGATGGAAAACTAAAGAATTTATGAAGGAATTCATTTTGGAACAGTCTCTGGAGAAAACTCTAGGAGAATTTCTTAAAAAATCAAAAAGGGATTCCTGGAAAAATCCTGGAGGAATTCATAGAGCAACTCATGGAGGAATTACTTTTCATGGCAAAACTATTCCGTAGAAGAATTCCTAGAACAATCCATAATTGAATTTTCAGGGAAATCCCTGGGGGAATTTCTATACGAATTCTTAGTCGATTCTTAAGAATAACCCGAGATGAGAAGAAAAGATTTGTTAAGGAATTTCTGTAGGGATTCCAACTAAAACTTCTGGAGTGATCTTTTTAAGAATTATTGTAAAAATCACTGAACCTCTTAGAGAAATTTTTGGAAGAATTGGAAAATCATTGGAGAAATATTTCAAAAATCTCATAGAAGTTCTTGAAAGAATCATTGGAGAAAGTTCTTGAGGGCTCCTTTGAAGAAGTAATCGAGAAGGAATTTCGAGTGGAAACCTTAGAAGCACAATTTATTTCTAGTAGTTATAGTTTTGCAGGAATTGAGTTAAGGAGCTTCCCGGATTTTATCCATAACTTCCACGAAGTCTAATGTCTTATATCTTCTTCTTATTTTTCTTGATGTAATGTCCTGAGATTAGGACTGGGACAAAACCTGTTTCTCCGCTCTTCCAGTTATAAATTGAAAGCTTCCTCTGCCAAGAACGATATTGCATGTCTTGGGATAGCCAAAATGATCGGGATAGACTATAGCTTCCCTTTTCAGAAAATGGTCAATTAGCTGTAGCTTTTCGAAAAGTGCATCCTAAAATTTCACTGTAAGTCGATCAACTAGTTATCTATCATTGATCTAAATTTAGAATATACAGGTCTACACTACACGAAGTAAGAAAGATTGTCTTAAAAGACATAGCTATCCTATAGCCAACTTAGAACTGTTTCATCTTCATATAATTAGTTTTGAAAAACGACTTTACTTAAATTATTTCTGAGAATAGAAGTTACAGCGACTTAATTCTTTTATGAGTTTTTAGTTATTTTTTTATATTTTTAACATGCATCCCAGAACTTGTTTCAAATATTTGCCGGTTATTTTGTTTGTTTCTTTCAACACATTTTTGTATGACAATCATTTAGAGGAAAATTTAAAGAACTTTAATTACCATATTGATGTTTTATAACTATGTTGAAGGTTTGGCTAATTTTGTGTTTGATTTTGAAAAAAAAAAACGCTGTGTTTTTTTCGTGTTAACAATTTAAGTTAATTAAAAAAAATTAAAGCTCTTCATATTCGATATGAACGCTCAAAATTAAATTGTATTTGATTCATGAAATCCGAAGATATAAAAGTTTAAAGTTTTTTTTTTTATTCTTATTCACTTAACCTAATTTACAGCTCTTTTGTCCACTAGGGCACTACGTGAGCGATTCCAATTGGACGCTGCACTCTTTGTACAGCGCCTACATGTATTCTATTCTAATTCAACTATATCGAACTGGTGCCTTGTGCTGCTTCAACTTTTCTACCCTGTCCACGGTAGAATGATGAGCACGATGATGCTGATGTTTGGCTGCTGTTCTTTTCCAGTCCGATTGGGGGGTCCATTATGAGTTGCGGTTCGCCGATATCGAAATTCCGGGTCCGTTGGAGGAGCTATATGCTCCGAAGAGGGTCAGGTGCCAGTTGCTCTCGGGGGGAAGAGCAACTGACGAAAAACTGCAAGTGCCGGGGCTGGGTTTGAACCCATGACCATCCGCTTATGAAGCGAACGTGTCCGCCACGGGCCCCGACAAGTTTAAAGTTGGCTATCTAATAACTATGTCTTTTACTAGAATCTTTCTTACTTCTTGCAGAATGGCCTTATCTTTCGCAAATTGAGACCATTAGTAGAAAACTTACGCTTACGATTACAATAGTAATTTGAAGCATTTAATAAAGAAACTGTTGCATTTTAAACACATTTTCTTCAAAAAATGTCTGATCTCAGATTTATTAAAAAATTTGAAGAAAAATTCACAAAAAATCGGATATTAAATCAGAAATTTCAATTGAAACTGAACATTGGTGCCTGTTAAAGTTTCTTAAACATTTTCCACAAATGACACTTGAAATAGCACTAAAAAAACATACCTTCATGAATTTTCACTAGAAGTTCTTTTCAGAGTTAAGTCCATTTTTTGGAAAGTGGCCAGAAACAGGTGTGTTATTTCTCTATATGTTAAAGTTTCACCAGAAATCAAGATAAAACGTTAAATTTTTATATTTATTTCTAAAAAAATTAAAGTTGCGGCACGAAACCATGCCGCATGTACTCTAGATCATGACGAAAATTTATGAAATCATGAGCCTTACTCATGGAACTCGTGCATTTCTCTTGTGTTTTCAATCTGCAAAAAGTGGCAAACTGTGTCATAATAACATGTCGCATGCAGTCATTCATAAGCCACATTTATAAAATTGGTAGTTGTCATTTATGATTTAGGATTCGAGGATTTCTGCCAAGTACTCTTCTGTTAATGCTGAATCATAGACAAACAGACGTAACACGTCCATACTATACATGTGCACGAAAACCGATTTTGGAAATATTGCTTCGTTATTTTATAAAAAATCAAAAACCAAAAAGTGAGGAAATGGATCCTGTTTCGCCTTAAACATTCCCATCACTCGTGGCGTTCGCATAGGTTTCATTCGAGTTTGACGTTTGATCACTATAGCCACCTAGTTCATGATTGGTCAAACTCAGTATTTTAGCATTGGACGATTGTTTCTGTGACTATGTTTTGAATCGATAATAGTGCAGAGTGTTACATCTGTTTGTCTGTGGCTGAACTGTTACTGCACTGTTTCTGGCTCCATTTCTTGCAAAAATGATAATGCAATGTTATTCTAAATTAGTTATTGTGTGGTCAATTATGATTTTTCAATTATGATGTATCGTAACCGCTTCTAATTCCAACCACTTGACGCCGTCATGGTTGATGAAGAAATAATATCTTTTTTGCAATTTCTCATCGTAATAGGCTGTTTTACTTCACGCAAATCTGACAGGAAAAGGCCTTCTTTCCCACATCAAATTAACAATGCTGTAATGGTTCATTACAGCACTGATTTGCGTTGTGTAATGAACCATTACAGCACTGTTTTCAATTTTTGGTCAACTTCATGATGTTTTCTGGAGGCAGTTTTGAAAAATTGTGACAACGGCTCAGTATAACCTGTTATTATCAGATTTTCTTAAACATGGCTATGAACATCAGTGTGCAGTTTGATGAAAAAGTTTTGTTAAAAACTATCCTCAAGGGCAATTTATGAAATTGCAAAAAACGTTGTACGCAACTCGGTGCAGAACTCGATTTTTCCAGCACTCGTCGTAATTATCCAACTCGGCAAGCCTCGTTAGATAAATGTACCACTCGTGCTGTAAAAATCGTCATTCTGCACCTTGTTGCGTAAACTACTATTCTGGGAAGTGTAAATTCAGTATGCAAAACAAGCACTTACCTCCTGCTGCAGACAATCCTTAACCTCACTTTACACTACTGTACTGAAAAACTATAGACATATTGTTGATAACAAGTTAAGAGTAATAAAATATTTAAACTTTTAAAACTTTAAAAGAATACTTTGTCTTACCACGAAACACCGCAAATTAGAATGGGGATGAAAAACAAATGGCTTCACAGATTTGTGTAACGAGTACATTCCTTCATGCCGCTGTTTTATAGTTTTATGACTCAAAGGGCATAGCTCCATAAATCAGCGGCATGGTTCTATAGCACAGCGTTAACAAAGGTTATCAAGAAAAGCGTTATCTTAGGTAACGTATTTGGCAACCATGACTTTTTAATGAAAATTGTAGAAAATACTTATGGTATTCGTCATCATCGTCATGACATTATGACTAGTAGTCATGTTATCATGAAGCGGCATATTTTATGACTTTTTCGTAATGTTTTGCGTGCCGGATTTTTACCTGTGCAGTGGACTAGCATATGTTCAGAGGAACCAAGTAGAGAAGCGAAGAGTGAACCGCTGTACAAACGGCAAAACTTTTCTCCAAAGCAAGTTGATCCACTCATCAAAGCTAATATCTATCTCGTATACTGATGTTGAGGTCTATATGACCCAGACAGGCACACTGAGCATACATTACGCCATCGTGGTGTGAAAAACTTAACATCCTATGAGTGTTAATCTACAGAGTCGACAAAGTTATTTTAAATTTTGTTAAAAATATGTTCATAATAATTGAAATCATCATCTTTACTTTTGCGACAAACGTTAATGTTTGTTTATATTTTCTTAGAATTGGCTTGGTATACCGAACCGATGTATGTAGTTCAATATCAAGAGGAAGGTTCTCTCAGTATGTTGAGCCTAGTTTCTTCGAAACTATTAGCAGAACCCGTTCATAATGACGTCAGAATACGAAGTTTAAATGACATATGCTACTCAGACTTGCTTAGCATTGAACTTATTGTAACTATGAAAAGTTACTAGAGCTTGCGGTATTGATATTATTAGTACTGTTGTAAATCAGTTCATCAGTAGGGATTGAAATTGCGCTCACGATAATCCAATTACAAATCAGACTTGAAACCAAATTTCATCATAAATATCTTTTTGCAATTTCTCATCGTAATAAGCTGTTTTACATCACGCAAATATGACAGGAAAAGGCCTACTTTCCCACATCAAATTAACAGTGCTGTAATGGTTCATTACAGCACTGATTTGCATATGAATAACATTGATATTGTCAAGTCTGTACCAACACCCTAATCCCACACCAAAATACCCTTTTCCTATCCCATGGCGTTTATGTGGTCAGCAAAGACTATTCAGCCATTACCCCTCCTTATCATCGGCTTTGGACTGACTTGCGCTCTCATTGCCCCACCAAATGCTGCAAAATGAAAATGATTTGCGTTGCGTAATGAACCATTACAGCACTGTTTTCAGTTTTGATCAACTTCTTGATGCTTTCTGGACGCAGTTTTGAAAAATTGCGACAACTGCACAGTATAACCTGTTATGATCAGATTTTCTTAAACATGGCTATGAACATCGGTGTGCGCAGTTTGATAAGAAAGTTTTGTTTAAAACTATCCTCAATGATAATTTATGAAATTGCAAAAAACGTTGTACGCAACTCGGTGCAGAACTCGATTTTTCCAGCACTCGTCGTAATTATCCAACTCGGCAAGCCTCGTTGGATAAATGTACGACTCATGCTGTAAAAATCGTCATTCTACATCTTGTTGCGTAAACTACTATTACAAAAATGCACAATAAAATCCAATGAAAATTCATTCATGATCTCTATCAAAAGTCCATGAAGAAATTTTTCCAGAATCTTGAGAGTGATCACCAGGACTGATACTGTAATTTGAGCAAAAGTGTAAAACTTTGATCATTGTTGACTATAAAACGAACTTCAGACTGAAGGTGTCTAATGTATATCCCTTTGATCGAGATAGGCAATATGTTACCCTTTTGAAAAATAGTCAGCTAGCTGTAACTTTTCGTTAAGTGCATGAACAATTTTCGTTCCTACCTCCACAGATCCAACAAAGAACAACTGGCTCCATAGTGTTATACTTATATGGAGCCGCATTATACTTCACCTGACATATAACATCAATTGCAATCAAAACGTGCAGCTTATAGACATTAGTGTTGTAAAAAATCGAACACAAACCAACTTTAAACTAAGCTACCCGCGTAAACCAACTTGTGTAGTATTTGTGCTCCGCTTAATCATCCTACTAACACAAACCGCAGTTCACCTGCAGCAGTGCTAAGGGACCGTCGCCGTCGAGTCGTCGCGCTGGTCGTCGTTGTTATCTCTCTACTACGCTGCCCACAACATGTGCGCAAAAAAAACGGAGATGATGGTGTTCGTTACAGCGCGCACGCCGCAGCCGCAAGGCGCGCAATAGTCCGGTAAACCAAGCGCCCATGCTTCTCTGCGCGCTGGCTGTGATTTCTGTCCGACCGAGCTCTTTGGGGTCGCTCGCGCTTGGTGAGAAGAAGCGCAGTATCGAAACGCTGCTCGCGAGAAGAACTGCACTTCTCACCTAACGACGACTACGACGACGAGTGGTAGCGAATATATAATTTTAGTCTTAGTCTCGAAAATAGACGGGGAGTGTAAGGAGAAAAGTTATTAATAAAACCGACTTACCTCGGCCAGGAGTTTTTGGTATTCCCTTACAGGGATAAATTGTGCTCTTGTTTGGAGGGATTGTGATTTGGACGGCTGAGATAGAATCGAGGTGTGAAAAAGGATTAGTGAATCGAGCGTTGAAGAATCGAACCAAAAGTGCGATCCTCTCGAGTGGATTGAAGAAGAATCGCGCCTTCGCGACAGTGGAAAATCCGCGTGTGAATAGTGTGTGCGTTCTGCGGTGTGTGGGCAGTGCGAAGCAAAATTCATCTGGAAAACCCCATCGTCTGGCAGTAACTTATATCGAGTGCAGCTGAGAAAACAGGAAACCCACCAACAGCAGTAAAATGGAATGTGCAATGGAACACCTTAAGGTTTTCCGGGAGATCGAGTTCAGCAAAGAGGGATGTAAGTGGTGATCTACCTGCGAACACTGTGGTAACGTAATTCGATAGCCCTGCGCCCTGCTCGATCAACCTTTTCGCTTAATTACGTCGTTGGCTATTTGTATGGCGCGAATCACGAGCCGTGGTGCAGATTTTCGATGATATTTCAAACAAGCAAACCTTCAACCCTTCTTGGCTTTTGGAGTGAAGCGGGGCCGCACAGGAACGTAGGGACGAGTAGGGTGATCCCAGCAGTGCAATGTGCCGTGAAGTGTATACAACACACGCGAAGTGAATAAAGGGGATAGCTCTGTAACGGGCGCGGAGCTGTAGAATATACATACCTATATTCTCATTTTCACATTCTGTCATTTCGGTTACGTAAAAATCATCCGCTTGAAATGTGACAAAAGAGCTTGAAGCGGGACAGAGCCGGTCGCCGAATCAATCGGCAGCAGCCTTGTGTAGTGGACTTGGCCATCATCGGCGAGTGTATTTTTCTGCCAGCAGCCGGTGGAGGAATTATAAAAATACACATTCCGCACTTTTATAGGTGTGCTGGCTGGCCGGTTGGACCGTACCTATAGCTAGCTGCCCACTGTTGTCGTTTTTTTTTTTTTCTTCGATGGGTGGTGTGTGAAAAAGCACACCAGGCAGCAACGTTACGGCTAAGTAACATCATCGGTGCGATTCTGTGATTTTCCTTTTCGCGCTTCTACGATTCAGTGCAAAGAAAGTGCAGGTGCAAAGCTCCATCGAATTGCACTACACCATGGGATTACTTGTAGCCGGTCGTATATCACGGTTGGCAAATGAACGCTTGTGCTTCTCGGCATCTTGTTAAAATCGGATTTATTTCTGATGCATAATCTGTTGACATATTCACCAGCTGAATGGATTTATGTGCCATCACAGTTTTTGAATAAATTAAGTATGCAATTCAATTATTTTTAAAAACAAATTTTCATATCAAGGTGAATTGGGTTTTGCCAGAAACATAATATAAGTGATGATGATTATGAATTTGCATAAAGTACTCAAATAAAACAATAAAACATTCGGTTGAATGTAAAAAACACTTGCTCTTGAAATTTTTTTTTTTTCATGGAAACATACGCGAACAACTAAACAAAAATATGATCGATTTCACCAATTTAAAATTGACTCACCATTGGATACTTTTGTTTCTCCGTGCAACAACAGTAGAAAAACAAAATTCCAATTAAGAAATTTTGATATTCACACGATTTGCAACAAATTACAAAATGAAGATTTTCCTGTCCTACGTTTATCAAACGAGGCTTGTCGAGTTGGATAAATAGTACGAGTGCTGTAAAAATCAAGTTTTGCGGCGAATTGCATACATTTGAGAGCTACGTGACCCTTTGGTCCACCCTGAGAGACGCCTCTGCCGTAACGTTCATTAACGATAAGTGAACTGGGGAATTTGTACCATCGTCATAAAAATGACGCCTACCTGAAGAAGAAAGAAGAAAATTAGGACTATGAGTTAGTTTAAATAGACAAACATACCACAAATAGTGCAACAAAGTGTATCAGGTATCAAAAGGCTGGCTTCAGTGGCACGTTATCCTCCATTTGGGACATTTGTGCCATCGCCATACATATAAGCCTACTTCATCATTTACCTGAGGGAGAATGGGACAAGGAATGGGAATTAGTATGGGGAAAGGGGTAGCCTAGAAGAGGGAATAAACGCATAAGCGCAACGAGAGCTCATAACCCATCCCACAACGGGTTTTATCAGTGTCCTGAAAAGGACACTGTAAAACGCATAAGCGTAAAGATAGCCTATAGCTCATTGGAGGTTGCTTGTGACGTCATGCGACTTTCAATATGACATTGAAAGGCACGTCATCGAAAGCATCCTCAATATTCAAGAAATCACCCAAGCAAAACTACATTTGAGCGAGTACTTTTTTGAAAACTTATACAACTTTGTGTAAAAGAGTCACTGTGGACATCCCAAATCGGGAGGCATGTGAATAGGCATGTTAGCCAGACGAACATCACAGATGTGATAATCGACCATGCGTTTCAAGCGTTTCAGAAAGAACGAGGTAACCAGATAAATCTGGAAATCATTCCTTCCATTCGGGATAAAACTATAGAGTAATTTTACGCCATGAAAATACCCAATAGAATACTACAAGAGTTCAAAATATGTTTGAAATACTCAAATCCCTCTGGAGAAAAATAGGACAAAACCCCATTTGTTCCTGGAGATTTGAAGTAAGCGGAGCTAGTTAGGGCCCACTAAGTCGATAGATAGCTATAATTCTCGGGCGGAAAATAGAGATTCGTAACTATACAAAAGAATGTTTTATCCGAACATCTTTGAACTTGAATCATCAGAGTTCCATTCAGGAATACCTCTTGCGGTCTACACAGACCTCGAAGGAGCAGCTTCTTTCAAAGCAATAGTTATGGTATACCACAATGGAGGGCGTTGTTGGTACAAAACCACAATGAGACTCTCTTGGAGTAGCAATGGAAGCGAGTTATCCATGAAATGTGGTCGCAACCAATTAGTACAGATTCCCTAGTTTGTTGAGCGGGTACGCCTGAATACGGAAATTTTGCGAAGGAACACAATCCGATCAGTCAACTCATGACAAATTCTGCTCATGAGAGTTGGGTTAGGTGCAATTCTATGTTAAGTTATCCATGAACTGTACTACCAAAGTAATCCATCAAACTGAAGCATCTCAAATTAATGTTTGAGCTACTCCAGATGATGTTAACATTGATGGTTAACTTCCAAACGAGCCCGAACAGCCCAAGGAAGAAAGCAGAAAATTAGGGCTATGAGTCAGTTTAAATAGACAAACATACCACAAATAGTGCAACAAAGTAAGAAAACATTCCATATCTGCAAAATTTGTTATAATTTCATACTTTGGGGCTCCCTCAGGTGAAAACCAATAAAGAAATATCTGCGGTTTTTAAATGCCGGCTCGAGACTAGCTATAGAGCGATTCCAAGCAACAGCATCAAAATTAAGGAAAATTTTTAATTCATGATTTTCTATTGAACTGAAACTTTGCACAGTTTTTCAGTTCCATCTAAATCGCCATTTTTCGATATCAAATTTTTATTTAGAGCCACGACTAACTTTTCAAAAGGGTGTATGTGAAAATGGTTCAAAAATATTCAAAAATATGCACAGCAAAAACGGATTGTTCGATTGTTATGAATTTTTCAGCAAAGTTAGATAGCTAAATGGTGATTTCTAAGAAAATATACACTGTGAAAAAAAATCTATTTTATCATTGAAAAACATCATTTTTGCTTAGCTTAGCTTAGCTTAGCTTAGACTGACTGCACACATCTATGGTTGCTATTCCGTGATTGACCCGAACCAATGACAGTTGCACAATGAATCAACTGAATAATTGACTGGGAGTGGTCAATATTCTCACTGTGCACGCTTCAGAGACTCTCTTTAACGGTACAATAACGGCGCCGGCCACGTCCTTGCAGTCAGGTTGGAAGAGGGAAGGAATATTAGTAACAACCTTTGTTAAGTGAAGGCCCGCGTTTACCGCTGCGACTCCACCAAAGGCTGCAGGAAGGAGTGTTTGTTAGTGGGAAAGGTATCGTTGGGTCTGGATTCACTTTGATAAGTAATATGACCTTCGAAAAACATCATTTTTGTCACAAAAACTCAAATATCTCAAAACCTTATCTTTTTACCAACTTGAATTTTTTAGGGAAAACGGTCCATTGTATTAGCAATCTACCATAAAAATTTGGTGATGGTAAACTAATAAACAAAAAAGTTATAACATTTCAAAAATTTCACAATTTTTACATTTAGTAAAAAAATTTTTTCTGTGTAAACTATTTCGGCCGGGAATCGCGATTTGATGCTGATTTTATTGTTCAGCAAAGTTAGATAACTAAATGGCGATTCCTAAGAAAATATACACTGTGAAAAAAATCTTTTTTAAAATTAAAAAGTATCATTTTTGTCACAAAAACTCAAATATCTCAAAACCCTATCTTTTTACCAACGTAATTTTTTAGAGAAAACGGTCCATTGTATTAGCAATCTACCATGAAAATAAACAAAAAAGTTATGACAATTCAAACATTTCACAATTTTCACATTTAGTAATAATTTTTTTTAGTGTAAATTATTTCGGCCGGAAATTGAAGTTTGATGCTGATTTTATTGTTAATGGCCTTGCGTGAGTAAAACAAGTTGTTTTTATTATATATTATATATACATATAATATAAAATATACTATGTACCGTAATGTTCCGATTTTATCACGCCCTCCGCGCATTAGTCGTTTATTCATTAATTTGCTGTTACATTTGAGGACAAGTGCTTTCCCTCTTCTTCAAGATGAATGTTGAAAGCGTGTTTTGCAACGTTAAAAATATTGAAATGGGTATAGATGTTGAAGAATATTACAGGGCATTTTTGAAAAGGGGCGTAATTAAATTGTTTAAACAGATGTCGCTGATGGCAATTTCTCAGTTGTTGTTGTTCATCGATTTCAAATCGGCGTATGATACAATCGATCGAGAACAGCTATGGCAGATTATGCACGAATACGGATTCCCGGATAAACTGATACGGTTGATCAAGGCGACGATGGATCGAGTGATGTGCGTAGTTCGAGTATCAGGGACACTCTCGAGTCCCTTCGAATCTCGCAGAGGGCTACGGCAAGGTGATGGTCTTTCGTGCTTGCTGTTCAACATTGCTTTGGAGGGTGTAATAAGAAGAGCGGGGATAAACACGAGTGGGACGATTTTCACGAAATCCGTTCAGCTGCTTGGTTTCGCCGATGATATTGATATTATTGCTCGTAAATTTGAGACGATGGCGGAAACGTACATCCGACTAAAGAGTGAAGCCAGGCGAATCGGACTAGTCATTAATGTGTCGAAGACAAAGTACATGCTGGCAAAGGGCTCCAGGGAGGAATCACCGCGCCCGCCACCCCGAATTCATATCAACGGTGATGAAATCGAGGCGGTTGAAGAATTCGTGTACTTGGGCTCACTGGTGACCGCCGACAACGACACCAGCAGAGAAATTCAGAGGCGCATTGTGGCAGGAAATCGTTCTTACTTTGGACTCCGCAGAACTCTACGATCGAATAAAGTTCGCCGTAACACGAAGTTAACCATCTACAAAACGCTGATTAGACCGGTCGTCCTCTATGGGCACGAAACATGGACCCTACGTGCAGAGGACCAACGCGCCCTTGGAGTTTTCGAACGGAAGGTGTTGCGTACCATCTACGGCGGAGTGCAGATGGAAGACGGGACTTGGAGAAGGCGAATGAACCACGAGCTGCATCAGCTGCTGAGAGAACCAACCATCGTCCATACCGCGAAAATCGGGAGGCTACGGTGGGCGGGTCACGTCATCAGGATGTCGGATAGCAACCCGACTAAAATGGTTCTCGAGAGTCATCCGACCGGTACAAGAAGACGTGGAGCGCAGCGAGCTAGGTGGATCGACCAAGTGGAGGACGATCTGCGGACCCTACGCAGAGTGCGGAACTGGAGACAAGCAACCATGGACCGAGTGGAATGGAGGCGGCTACTATGTACAGCAGAAGCCACCCCGGCCTTAGCCTGACCGGTAAGGTAAGGTATGTCGTTTTCAAACTTCCTGCGCCCTGCTTTACCGATGATATACAGATGGCTCGTTTGTCAAATTCTAGACGGCAGGACGTGCAAATGCGTAATTTTGTACACAATGTGGACATTTGGGCATAACCAGTCTCTTTCAGTTTATCTATGGTGCTTTCGGTGAGATTTCGTAACTCTTTTGAACATTTTTTTTCATCAAACGGTCTACAAGAGAGCGTTGAGTTGAAGACCTTTGAGAAAGCGACTGTTCATCTTGTTCGTTAGATTATAATAAACAAAATCACTTATTAATTTTAACTTACTTGTTTGGTGTTGGTGGCTGAAGAAAAAAAATACTATACAATTTTTAATATTCATAGCGGTAGTATTTTTTTGTTTTTTTCGTGAGCATTGTCAGGTATGTATACAGACAAACAAACGTAACACTGGCGAAATTTTCATTGACCACGCCTTCAACGATCATTTTGAATCTTGGTTGTGGCTTTCATAACAAGAAGAGCGCCCATCGTTTTTCTTTGCGTTTGACGTTTCACACTAGCGCCTTCTGATGACGATATTGCACAACGCAGTGTTTCGTGAAACATTTCCACCAGGTGGTGATAGTGTGAACTGGGCGATGAATTTTCACTAAAATTGTTCTAGGCGTTTCGTCTGTTTGTCTGTGGTATGTACCTCTTATGCATTTGTTGTTGTTGAAGTTACTCGCATTCTTCCGATCATAAAGTCTGTTCTCTACACACTTAATTTTGATTACCGAGTTCGGTAATTTTTTGACGAGATTAAAACTGCTGAGCACCGAACTCGTTCAGCAAAAATGCATTGTTTACCTTTTCCATACGATTTTGACAGTTGTTTTACTGAGCCTCAGTAAAATCGATTACCGAAACTACCGAGATCGTACTGCTGTTATAATCTCGTCAAAAAAGTACCGAACAGGCAATTCAGAAATAAGTGTGTAAGAGGGATTTTTTTTGCGGATAAACTAGACGTATACGCGTATAAAAAAACTTTTATTATACAGCTTTTGTCTTAAAAATAAATTCAATTCAATTTTTCTTATAATCAACAGCTTTTCAACACTATCAAGGGATTTTTTCACCAGTCACGTACAATAAAAAGTATGACAATCTCAATATTTTTGATCACAACACTGGATCGCGTCTAAGTTTCAAATAGATACTATAGTAATTACGAATAATCAAACTAAAGTATCATGAAAACAACTTGTTTAATTCAGGCGGTAGCCTTTACAATAAAATCAGCATCAAAATATAATTCTCGAAATAATTTACACAGAAAAAAATTTTTTTTTTGTTACTAAATGTAAAAATTGTGAAATGTTTGAAATGTCATAACTTTTTTGTTTATCAGTTTACCATCACCAAAATTTTATGGTAGATAGCTGATATAATGGGCCATTTCCCCTAAAAAATTGAAGTTGGTAAAAAGATAGGGTTTTGAGATATTTGAGTTTTTGTGACAAATATCATATTTTTTCAAAGTAGAAAAAGAAATTTTTTACAGTGTATATTTTCTAAGGAATCATCATTTAGTTATCTAACTTTGCTGAAAAATTTATAACAATCGAACAATCCGTTTTTGCTGTACAGCTTTTAGAATATTTTAGAACTATTTTCGCATACACCCTTTTGAAAAGTTAGTCGTGAGTGAATATGAAGGTTTAATATCAAAAAATGGCGATTTATATGAAATTGAAAAACTGTGCAAAGTTTCAGATATTTTTGAAATGGTCGCTCAGGATCGACTGACATGACTCCGTGGAATTCCTCATAATGTGGTGACTCGATTTTGTCGGCTTTTTTTGAATTTGGTGTTCCTACAGGAATTCCTCCGAAAATGCATCCAGGAGTTTTCCGGGAGTTTTAATAAGAAACACTTTCAATATTTCACTAATATCATTTTCCAGGCATTTTTCCTGCTGTTTTTCTTGGGGCTCCCTCAGAAACTGCTGGTATTCTTGAAGCCTGCATGTGTTGTTGCAAGGAAAAATGCTCCATAAAGACCTGCGGCGTTGTGGCATCAGGCATTAAGATTCTGCACCGAAATCTGGATTTCCCGCAATCCACGGTTGCTCCTCTCGAAAGAAGGTGATTTCTGAATCGAATGAGCCCAATATTTGCTTAAATTGGCTAAAAAATGGTAGAAATATGACAGTTTCAATTTACCCGGTAATAAAGTACCATGTTGGCATTCTACAGGTTCAGTTATTGCTATTTGTTCAAGTTGCGCTTAATTACGAGCTCGCTCGCGTTTCAAATTTTGAACTGAACAATGTTCAAATAATTTTTATCGCAGCGTTTCAAGTGTGAACTTGAAACGCAAATTGATCGTGTTCAAAGACAACACTGCCAGCAGGACTTTTCCCAGGATTTTTATACAGGAACTCTTTTAGGGATGTATCCAGAAACTTCTACAATAATTACTCCTAGAATTTCTACGTAGATTCAGTCACGAATTTATCGATGGAATTTTCAAGGGGTTCTTTTAAAATTCCTCCTGGGATTCCTCCACAAATTGCTACCAGAAATTCATCCAGGGAATTCTACGAGAAACCTTCTGGGAATTTCTTTAAAAATCTCTATGGATAACTTCAGTTATTTATCCAGAAATTACTCACACAACTTATCCAGGAATTCCTCATCGGATTTCTCTAGGTATCTTCCATAAAATTCTTGGGAATTTCTCATGAGAATCCTCCAGGATTTCTTCTTGGTATTCGCACACGAATATTTATTAGTATTTCTTCAATATTTTTTCTTGTGATTTCCTTCAAAGGTTCTTCTAAAAATCCCTGCTAGGAATTCTTCTGATTCTGTACATAATTTCCCAGAACTTATTTTTTTTAGAATTTCACCATGGATTACTCCAAGAATTTCATCTGAAATCCTGGCAGGAACTTCTTCAGAGATTACAATAGAAATTACTCCATTTTTTTTTTTCAAGAAATTCTGTGGATTTCATCGGATAATGCAAAAGGAATTCCTTCGGAAATTACGCCGGGGACTCCTCCAGACGTTTCTACAGAAATTACTTACGGAATTCCAGAAGGGTTTCGTCCTATAACTCCTCGTGTAATTTCTCCAGGGATTTCTTGAAAAATTTCACCTGAAATTTTACCAGTGATACCAAGTAACATTTTGATGACCAATAATTCTTGTCGAGGTTTTTCAAACCGTCATAAAACCTTATACTTTTTATATTGGTTTTATGATGGTTCTAAGAATGTCCTCTAGACTAATTGACTAAAAATGTTACTACAGATCCCTCTTGGGATTTTTAGAGTTTTCTCTAGGAATCCTTATGCAGAGATACCTCCAAAAATTTTCCCAAAGATTGCTCTATGAATTTCTCTAGGGTGCCAAAATACCATGGCCACCCCGCTAGCGATAACTCGTCGCCTAAAGTGGATGTACGAGAAGGCCCATTGAGGCAACTATCAAGAGGTATTTCGTAACCTAGCTCAGAATCTATCAAACATCAGCAACTACAATGAATCTATCAAGCGCCGTACACAACCTACTATCAACTTAGTAACATCCTATGTCATCCCCGAAGATCGAGACAACATGCAGATAATTCAACCTTTCCCTGTCGATGAGCTCCTTTTCGCGCTGAAATGTTTTACTGAAAAATACGCTGGCCCGGACGACATTGGGAAAGTGACATCTACTGGAGCTTATTAACTAATCATGAACTGTTACCGACACCCTCGGAATGGAGTGAAAGCCTTGTTGTTCCTACTCCTAAGATACTTGCGATCCTTCCAAATATCGACCCATCGCCCAGACCTTCTGCATTTCCAAGGTGATGGTGAGGATGGCAAACCGAGAGCCGAAGTAAATTCTGGAATCCCATGACCTACTGGATCATCGACAGCATGCATTCCGTGCTGGCCATGGAACAAACACTTATTTCACCCAGCTCGGAGAAGTCCTTCACTCCTGTCTGGATGCTCCTTACAAGTTGCTGTTGGAGCAAAATGACTGTTTTAGATTTGTTTCCAATTTCGTAAACCATATGAGTATGAACAATTCCTCCAGGAACTTTTCCATAGCTTGTTGCAGTGATTCCAACATGATTTTTTTCCAGAGATTCCTTCAAGAATTCATCTAGGGACTTTCTTCGGGGATTTTCCCTGGAATATCTTCAGAGATTCCTCCAGCGATTGTTCAACTGCTGTTTTCAAAGTTTCTTCCAAGAAATTCTCCGGATCTCTGGATCTCCAGAATTTCCAGAAAATTCCCCTGGAATTCCTCTTGGCATTCCTCCAGGATTTCATCCTGGTATTTCTCCAGGAATTCCAACAAAAATTCCTCCAGGAATCGCTCCAGGTATTTCTTTAGGATTTCCTCCAGGAATTTCTCCAGGAATTTCTTCGGAAATTCCTACAGCAACTCTTCCAGGAATTTCTTGAGGAAATCCTCTAAGGATTCTTTCAGGAATTTATTCAGGGATTTCTCCAGGGATTCTTCCAGAAATTCCTCCAAGAATTCCTCCTGGAATTCCTCCAGAAATTCCTTCAGAAATTCCTCTGGGGATTCCTCTAGGGATTTCTTTAAAAATTTCTCCAGGGGCTCATCTTAGGATACTTCCAGATATTCCTCCAAAAGTTCCTCCAAGAATTCCTCTTGAAATTCCTCTGGGAATTCCTCTACGAAATTCTCTACGACTTTCTTCAGAAATTAATTTCCAGAATTCCTGTAGAGATTCCTCCAGAAATCTTCAGGGAATTTTCAATTTTCAAAATTCGGGGATTCCTCCAGAAGGGTTAGTTCCACGGAATTTCTCCAAGAATTTCTCCTGGAATTCCGCCAGGAATTTGTTCAGAAGTTCCTCAAGGCTTTCCTCTAGGTATTTCTCCAGAAATTGCTTCAGGGAATCCTCCAGGAATTCCTCCAGAGTTATTCCAAGAATCCCCCGCAATGACAGATATGGAGACAATATAGCATACTTCAAAACACCCAATTTTTCTGAACTACGCTTATCTACGATCACCTTCAGGTGTAACTCGAACACCGAGCATCACCATTCAGTTTGCCAACACTGTAAACTCCAGCTGAGCCACATCACACTCGGCTGTGTTAGTGGAAGTTTACACTTCCCAGGTCTTTTTACTACGTCTTGTGTAGTTTTGAGCTTCCATTCACGTTCGTCCGTCGTCACTCGTGTATTATTGTCCATCTCTTTCTACCACACCACCAACCAATTCCACTATCTTGTCTCCGGCTGCTGCTGCTGCTGTTGGCTGGCTGGATGGCTGCTGGTTGGCCGTCTGAAGAGCCACGACGCACAGGTTTTGGTTTTGGAAGGCCCGTTCGCAGCAACTGGGTAGGTGTATCAATCAGCCAGCCTAGCCAGCCAATGCTCCCCAATCGGATTGCTCATAAGTAAGACTGCGTTGTCGGTGTTCAGTTCGTTTGCTGCCACCGGGGATCTCTCAACGTCATCGACGTTTTTATAGGCTTTAAAGTTAGGGATAGTGTGAAGTGTGTAGTTCTTTTTTATTTGCGGTGACAATGGTGAAACGTCAGAACTCCCGATACACGAACGGAAACGGAAATGGCCACGCATACCAGCGGCAAGAACTTCCCCCGCGAGGACCAGGTATTTTTAATTCAGGGATTTCTTTGGGGGATCGATGAGGGATGAAGGTCGGACTAGCCGATCGCTAGTCTTTATTGCTAACGGGGGCAGATGACGGGATGTGGGAATGGGCGCTGCTCTATAATTGGCAACGTGTCATTCGGCGGCGGCGGAGATCGAAAACAACTCGCAACGCAACTCGATTCGTTGGATATTCAAAGTGAACGTGGAACCGCGGCGATCGAGTGCTAATTATGTTACGAATTTGAATATAATTTATCTCTCGTTAGCGTTACAGATGACTGCCAGTGAAAATGAAAATGTTTACGACGCTTTCGGTTTGGGAATGGGTACGATGTGGAGCCTGCCTATCTTGTTGCAAGTGAAGGGTCTGTGGGGTTCGATTTTGGAAAAGCTTTTAATCCAACTGTGCGAACAAGAAGCCTATCCAAAGATCTGAAGCGTGAAGAAGCTGTAACTTGGCACCTCTACCAACCGAGGAGAGTTGGACGCGTGGAAGATTGTGGCGGAGAGTGTCTTACAGTGAGAGACTTGCTACATATTCCGTGCGCCGAAATGCTTCTTATTTTATTTGCTTTTTCTTGCATTAGTAGGCAATCCGCGTGTTATTTTCTTTCGCGGGCAGGGGAGGTCGATGTAAAATGACTGTTGCGATATGAGATTTGTGAAACATCTGTAATTGCAAATTGTTCTGAAACTTGGTAAGAGCTATGAATGCAAAGAGTTGCAAAACCAACACGAGTCGTACAACAAGATGTTGTAACACGTCAAATTTCTTTAGATACTTATTGGGAACCTTGTAAAAGGCAATAAGATCTGAATCTTGGGATATTTTCAAAAAAAAAATATGGTGCCAGTCTTAAATTGTGGTAGATTTTCTTCATAAATTGTTTAAGAATGCGCTCCTTGGAACCTTATTTTGGATTTCGTCAAATATTGTCCAAAAAGTTATCCAAGTATTTATTCGAGGAACTCTATTCCAGTACTTACTACAAATGGCGCCATTATATCCTCTTTATCAGCTTCAACCCAAAATTCTTCCATAAGTTTCTTTGGCATGTCATTGAATTATTTAAGGCGAAACTGGACGCAGTTCCACATTTTTTTGGTTTTTGATTTTTTATTAAATAACGAAGCAATATTTTCAAAATCGGTTTTCATACACAGTTAGAGGAGGAAGGATCGAGCTATCTCCTGGATTTTTTTCAAGAGTAAAACTTTTACCAATTTTTCATAAACCATTTTTTTTTGAAATTTCATTCAAAAATGGTTTCCCTAAAGCTAAAAAAGAATTTCTGTAAAAAAAAAATCAGGAGATACCTTGAACCTTCCTCTAATGTTCTGAAAAATAAAATCATTAAAAATTCAATATCAAATTCTTATTGAGCTGAATCTTGGGATATTGTAAAAGCAATATTCAATAATTTATTAAATTTTATAAAATCATAACTTCCGTAATGGATTTTCTAAAGTAACTCTTGAAGGATGATATGGTGACATTCTTAAATAAACTACTCAAAAAATTTAGGATGGACTTCTACAGAAACTTCAAAGTACTTTTCTGGACATAATTCCGTTGCAATCATGTTGGAACATCAGAATATGATTATTCTGCTACTCTAGAAGGCGTCAAAAATATTTGAAATAACTTTTCGGAAATTCTAGAAATTGTCCTCGATGAATGTTGGGAAGAGTATCATAACAAGGATTTTTTTTAATATCATGGGAAATGCTGCAAAACTATAATACTGATATTTAAAAAAAACTTCATAAAGATTTCTATAGATTGTGATTTTTGTTTCTTTTCCCTTCCACGTAAGTGTACTCAAAAAACGAGTTTTCGAAAGAAGGCTCGGAGGATCAAGACACATATACCAATCAACTCACTTCGACGATTTGAGATGATGTCTGTGTGTATGTATGTGCGTGTGTCTGTGTAAAAAAAGGTAACACACTTTTAAGGCACTTCCCATTGGCCGATTTTTCGGATTATAGCTGGAATCGATCCGGAAGTTAACCGCATTGTTATTGAAAATGGCCCAGATCGGTCAAGGCGTTCTGGAGTTATGGCCATTTCAGTAATCCGGACCAGCACCGGTAGAACTGTCCGTATATAAAACTCCATCATGCGACACATCAAACTGTGCCGTTTTTTGTTACCTTTAGCTTCTTCTTCTTCTTTATGGATCTACGTTCCCACTGGGACTTGGCCTGCCTCGCTTCAATTTAGTGTTCTTTGAACATTTCCACAGTTATTACCTGAAGAGCACAGTTATTACTTCTTTGCCTGCCATTGCATGAATTTGTATATTGTAAGGCAAGCACAATGATACACTATGCCCAGGGAGACGAAAAAATTTCCCCGACTGGAACAGGAATCTAACGCGCCGGCTAACTGGAACTTTAGCATGGTTAACGAATTTTGTGCGGAAATAAACACTAGAGACCAGAAATTCAACAATGTCGGCCCAACATTCAATATGACAGCCTAATATTCAATATGGCAGCTCCAAATTCAAGATGGCGGCTGTTTAATAGAGTTTTAGGCTCCAAACCCATACAATATGGGGTATATTTGGTAAGGGGAAGATGCCTTGAGTTCAAAAATGATGACCAGAATATCCAAGATGATGGTCTAAAATCCAAGATGGCGGCTAAAAATTCAAGATGGCGTCTGCTTAAGGGAGCTCTAGGTCCTAAAACCATGTGATACGGGTATATTAGGTATGGGGAAGATGTCCGGACTCCAAAAATTGCGACTAGAATATTCTACATGATACAGAAATTCCTTTTTTTTGTCAGAGATGTTACCATTTGGAATTCCCCTTCCAATGAATTTAATTGAATTATTGACCATAAGCGTAACTAGATCATAAGTCTAGAGAGGCACGGCCATGTCGATATTGATTTTTTGTACTCCAGAACTGCTCCAAAGATACTTATCGCCTGAATCTAAGGGCCACCCCCTATTCACGCCAATATTATTGAGTATGTTTATGTTGTTTTTTTTTTCAAAAATTGTGTAAAAGCCAAAGTTTGAAATTTTATATTTGGAATGTGGCCCTGCTTCTACATTACAAACATTGTAGCATAGATAAGACAGATAATCTTAAGTTACTGATTCAAATAAATTGATGAATGAAATGAAAAATGACTTTCCAAGATGGTAATCTACAACCAAGATGGCGTCTACAAATTCAATTTAATTGAGTTTTATGAATTTTAAAACCATATAATATAGGTACATATAGTTTAGAGAGCATGTCCGGAGTTCAAAAATGGCGATCAGAATATCTAAGATAGCGATCTAAGGGACGCTAACATAAGGCTAAATCACAAAAGGCTGAATGCACGAAAGGCTGAAATTATTAAATTGTTACATAAGGCTGAAATTTCAAAAGGCTGAAAATGCTAAAATCTACGTAACTAATTACAGCACTTTCTCTCATCTTGGCGTAACGTGCCAACTGAGACAGACCCTGCTTCTCAGCTTAGTGCTATGAGTACTTCCATTGTTGAGCTTTCTCGGCCAATGGCCATTTATTAGTATATCGTCATGCCCAAAGAATTTAAGGAAATTACAATTATGAGAAGTTATTGCCCGAAACAGGAATCGAACCCGTCACAAGGGCACTACTTGTAGGCTTGTGCTTAGCATAAAGAGGGTTTCC
The DNA here is from genome assembly GCF_035046485.1 of Aedes albopictus. Taxonomy (NCBI): domain Eukaryota; kingdom Metazoa; phylum Arthropoda; class Insecta; order Diptera; family Culicidae; genus Aedes; species Aedes albopictus. The sequence goes on from NC_085137.1 coordinate 14,206,575, forward strand.
CTTCTTTAAACATCAGCTGTTCTTTAAAGTTTTGATGTTATGGAGATTGATTCATTACAGCTGCGAGAGATTTTCCCTTCTTTAAAAAATATGCTGTTCTTATGAGAAATACTATCACTGTATATACTGTAGGACATCAAAAATACATAGCATGGAATTGATTGCGCTGACAAACAATTGCACCAAAGCAGTACATTTGTCACAAAAGAACCATAGTAGCGCAGGATTTTCGTTGCACAAGAGTATGCCAAGCTTTTCTAGCATTGGGTTGGAATCAAATAACTGTGCTACCAAAAATCTGCGCTGCCGTGATTCTTCTCTGTCATCTGTGCTACTTGGGTAACACTTACCAATCCAGAGCATAATAACGGAAGCATGTTCGCCCAATAATAAAATAAAGTCTTAGTTTAGCCAACCCTGAACTAGTGTTGAAAGCTTGAACCAAACTAATACAATTTCCATGACTTGGTTGTCGACCAACTAGCAAATCTGGAGCAACATTTGAAAAGGGCCCAAGAGGTCTTGTGTCTTTTTTCTAAAACGCTCCGTAGGGCATAACAGCAGCCCGCCCACGCAAATGAACACCGTTATCCGAAAGATCGATGTTTGCTCTATCTGATAACGGTCTTAGTTTTTGCGAATAAGCTGAGGGGGGCTCAGGAGCGACGTGTGAAGTCATTGTTTACCAATGCTTGTATGCCCTTTTCAAATGTTGCTCCAGAAATTTTTAAATATACCGTTGAATCAGTGTACGATGGGAAAAATTGGAGTCATACATCTGTTTTTCTATGTTTGCGTGATTGGATGGTCATTAGCATTATGTATGCTTTTTGGGCTGCCGCTGTTTGAAAACTAGTCGAATTAATATTTCGGCCTTTTCAAACTTTCAGCCTTTCGTAATTCAGCCTTATGTTAATCAGCCTTTTGTTATTTCAGCTTTTCGTGTTTCAGCCTTTTGTACGTACCCCCGATCTAAAATCTTAGATGGCGTCCCAAAATTCAACGGTTGTTCAAAACAATTCAAATTCAACAGTGTTTAAAGTTAAATTCAAGCTAATAAAACATTCAATTGGTATTCAGTGGTATACGGAGTCTCAGAATAGCAACCAAAAAAACCACGATGGTGGTCTATTATCCAATATGGCGGAGTTTTTGGCTCTAAAACCACTCAATATGGATATATCTGGTATGGGAATGAAGTGTCTGGAGTTTAAAAATGGTGACTAAAATTTTCCAGATGGCGGACTTATATCCAAAATGGCTGCTCAAAATTCAAGATTGTGGCTTCTTTTTAGGAGTTTAAAGCTAAAACATCTAAAGTCAGATGAACGATGTGATTTCTGTTGCTATGGAATTGATTTTTGTTAAACGTATGAAAGTGCGATATTCATCAACATCATGTAACTTGAGTTTTATTGAAATGGGTTTTCGAAGGCACGAGACAGACTCCATCACCGCTAGGAGGATTAATTTGTTTTTTTTTAATTTTATTTTTTTCGCGAATTTTAACTCATTTTTAACCCCCTAGAGATTCAAGATTATATTTGGATGTTTCAATAAGGCTGATACAATTTTAATTTTGACTTTTTCTTCCCCCCTTTCCATCACACACTTTTGGGTGGTTTTTGCATTTTGAAAGGGCAGATAAAAAAATATTTTTCAAAATATCTGGTCTAGCTAAAATTTCTTTAACAAATCCGATGAGTTTATAATATTTTTCAGATTAAACGTTTTTATATATTTATCTTCCCACCCATTGATCAACCAAAAAGTGGCGGGACAAAAAGTAAATTATTATTTGTAACGGCCTAAATGTTTGCAAAAATTGGACCTTTCTGTTTATGAAATTGTTTGCACGAACATTTAGGATTGGAAACCTAGAAAATGTTTAAATATTTTTCGATTTTGAGCTCTATGAACACCTTTGCAAGTATCTTCCTGAAATACCTCTAAAGATGTACAAATAATACGATTTGGATTCTTGAAGAAGTTGAGAAATGTTCCTGGAAATCAATGAGGTTCCTTTATGTTGTTCTGGAAACTTCACTTTTTCGCGAAAACATACGACGGAATTACAGTAAAAACTAAAAACTCCATTGAAAAATTTCAGATGAAGCTCTCGAACTTTGGTTTAGTGTCATTCCTAGAGAAATTTCGAAGAAATGGACGAATTTCAAATCAGTTTTAGGATTATTGATTCAAAATCTTGGGTTCCTTTAGAAGGCTTAAGGTGAAGATATGACAAAGCCACATTCCGATTTTTCAAGAGCACAGATCTGAAGAACCAAACAACGATTCGCACTGAAAAGTTGATCAATTGGTTACCCGCTGGTGGTGACGAATCGATAAACAGCGCGAACCGTCGTTTAGTTCTTTAGACTTGTGCTCCTGAAAAATACAGCTGTGGCTTCGTCATATATTCCATAAAGAATTGCAATAATGAGCATTTCTAACACTGGAATAGTAGTTTTCGCAACAACGTTTTTTGCAATTTCATAAATTCTTACTTGAGGATACTTTTTAACAAAACTTGTTCATCAAACTGCACACTTTTGTTCATAGCTAAGTTTAAGAAAGTCTGATCATATCAGGTTAGTTGTCACAATTTCTTAAACCTGCGTCCAGAAAGCATCAAGTAGTTGATCAAAACTGAAAACAGTGCTGTAATGGTTCATTACGCAACGCAAATCAGTGCTGTAAGTAGGCCTTTTCCTGGCAGATTTGTGTGAGGTAAAACAGCCTATTACGATGAGAAATTTCAAAAAAATCTTTTTCATATTTCACTGGAGAAATGCTGAAAACATGAGATGATCTATCTTAAAGTTTCTGGAATATGTAACTCATAAAAGACCCATAAAGGAAATCTTGGGAATCTTTCGATTAGGTTTTCGTATCGATTAGAATGCTTCAAAATTTTATATATTCATATTGTTTATAATTTCTATGTATTTCTGAAATATCTACTCAACTTTAAATTGCTGGAAAAGCTCTTCAAAAGCGAATTGGGTTGGGAGTATCTCTAATATTTTCAGAAACTGCTGGGAAACCACTTAAAAAGACTTGAAAATGAAATGTTGGAAGTATTTACGAAGAATCTCTGAATACTTTAATATGCTTCTATCGTAAAATTTCTGGACAATCTTAAAAATTACTAAAAATTTCTGACAATCAAAAAGAGCCAACTGTAAAATTTCAAGAAAATTTCTATGACAAGTACCAGCACCATGGAAAACTTTTGATGTTCTTGTTGCTTCAGTTGTGGTTGAAAATTGTAATGTTATCGTTGGTGTGCTCGATTGTAGTTGGGAACTGATGTTTTGTGGCTTCTCAGTCTTGCACTTGACACTGAAGAAGTCTGTAAGTCACAGACGAAATAGGCCTATCTGTCCGAAGATAAGCACAGTAGTAGAATTAAAAGGAATTTGCCCGTCCTTTCTAGTTTTTCTTTAAAAGAGTTATTCATTTTTTATTTTCTTTTGCAAAAGTGAAGTTTTAGTGAAGCGTTTTTAAATTAAACTAGAGTCTGAAGTTCTCAGTCTTGTCAAAATTAAACCGCTGTTTTTACAGGTTTCGCCTAACCACAGTGGACGAGAACACTGTAACTATTGAGTCCCTGAAGAAGGTCCCAAACGGACCGAAACGTCGGACAAAGTAAAATTACAGCGTTTTGATTTTTTCAAGACAGAGAAGCCACAAAACATCGGAAAATTGTGATGGGCAGACGATTTCGACAAGATTTCCCGTGACTTTGACATGTGAATATAGCAAATATTTGCCCCCAGCGAGAATAATCATCGGTGGATTGGTGACCCATAAGCGCATTTTACACCGATCCTCCCTGTTGATCACAACGTACACAAGTTGGCAGAAAGTTGCATGCATGGCAGTTTTGGAACCCAGCAGGACTATCAACATCAAGTTGCAGCTCCAGCAAGTTTTTTCAAGGTCTTTCGTTTCTACCTCTTCCACGTTTTCCACGTTGGCATACCGGCGCGGCGACGGCGACGGCGACCGTTGTCGAAATCACCCACGATCAATTAGAGATGAATTGAGCTCATTCATTGATTGCGCTCCAAAACGGTGGCAAATTGTCGTAAATATTACACTCATCCCTCATTTGACTATGCAGCAGTCAGTCAGTCAGTGGTTGTTATGTATCCCCCGTGTGCCGGTCGTCATTTGAACGATCGTTGCGCACAGCATTGGAAAGGCTTCTCTCGGTGGCATCGGCGAAAGGAACGAGAAAAGTGCATTGCGCAAAGGAAAATATAATATTTCGCGTTCACACTATGTAGGAGCTTTGACGCTGCTGCCGTCTGAGTGAAGATCGCAGCCGACCGAGAGATCTTGGAAGATGAGTTAAAATAAGACACGATTTGTTGGCCTCAACCTCAACACCAAACAAAAAAAAGTGAACTGAACCAGAGGAAAAACGTTCGCTTTTTCTCGCTCATATTGCACCACCACGATGCCGACTTAATTTTTATGTCATCGAACTTAATGAGAACGCAGGCAGAGTTACGATTCGAACACATTGCTGCACTGCACTGGCTGGCCCAACGAACAAATCGTCCGTCGTGGTAATGGGGGCATTATGGACACGCGGATCGCGGATGGTCTGGCCTTTCCCTCTATTTTTGCTGATTTACACGATTTTGACCAAATGAATATGATTGCTTTTCACACAATTAAATACAGCTCTTTACAATGTTAAAATGGTCCTTTTCAGAATCAGTGAGCGCGAGTGCCACGACAACCAACTGTCTCAGTTCTGGATTGGATGTTGGTCAATCAAAAAACATTTTCTGACTTAATGCCCCCAGTTCCCCCCTCACCACCTGTTAATGAAAGTGAAAAGCATTCACTTTCGGTTACCTAGTCTGGAATAAGATCGTTTTGCGGCGTTGGCACTGTCTGGCGTCTGCGCTACGGTCTTATCACTAAAATTCGTTTCACCTTTCCGGTGATAAGGGGATTCCGAATGCAACGTGGTCGATTTCGACGGTGAGTCTCTGTGTGCAGTAAGATGCACGCGTGGATTGTTTAATCCGAGCGCTGTTATCTACTCTACTATACAGTAGTAAATTTAATTTTATTGGGGAGATAATTGATTTCATACGTTTTATATCCGGAAGAAAAAAAAGAGCAGTGAATCAATGCTATGATGGGATAATAGGAGTTCACATTTCTCTTACGCAACGCTGCCCTCCGGGCTTCTCATCTGGGTAGTTGGATTCGGAAAACCGGTCTGATTGTGCCTTTTTTTCTGGGTTAACCAGTTTTTCGCGACAGATACTTGAAATGTCATCTGGTATCCTACTCGTGTAGGTATTAAATATTTCCACGCGTTCTGAAATCGATTCTTTTCTTATGGCTGTACCATGTTTCAGTGCATTTCCAGCCTTTGAATCTTTTACCATTAGAGCTATGATGCTGCAAAAAAAAAACTTTAGTTCAGATTCTCTAAAATTTATTTTAATATATTCAAATATTCATCTCACAAATAAGATGCTAAAATTAGCCTCTATGTTGATAGCATTGACTTTGAATGCTCATGTATGTACATAATTTCTTGGTGAAGCTCCTCTCAATATATATTTATTTTAGGATAGTATGATTTCATGAAATTCAATGGATAAAGTACCAAATAATCAGATCATAGCCAAAGTTTACATAAACTCCTCTTCTAAGACAAAGCCTGCTTCTCAGTAGTATCTAAACAATCACAGATTACGGAATACCATTCGTGATTAGATACTGATACCTACAATGAAAATTGTTTGTTTGAACATTTCATGCGATGGGTCCTGCTCAGGAATTTAAAAAGCTCGTCTCACGAGCAAAACTCAGCCAATTTCATGCTAATTTGATACTCAACGGAACGATAGGCCATGTAAATGTTCCAGGTTCATTGAACTTGGACGCTCACCAATAAAATGTGCTTTGACCACCGCATTGAGTCTGGATTTATTTATTTATTGTTATTATTATTATATTTTTTTTTTTTTTTGAAAAAAAAATAGCACTTGCTTGATCTATTGTCGCGTAAGAAACCTTTCCCAAGTTAAACAGCTGATTTATTTTGACGTTTCTGTTTGACTGTGATCGCTGTCCATAAAAGGCTATCCATTTATTTCGTAAAACTATTTTTACGATTTTTCTGGAAATCTTCCGGGAGATTTTTTTTTATTCTTTCAGAATTTTGTTTCTGGATTCTTTCAGAAGTATCTTATGTGATTACTCTAGAAGATGTTTCTTGAATTCCTCAAATGTTTTTATTTTGGGGATATCTCATCGAGTTTTTGGTAAGGTGTGTTTTCTGGATTCCTCTGTAAGGTGTGTTTTCTGGATTCCTCCAAGAATTCTTTCTGGAATTCATTTGATTTTGTTTCGGGTATCCTACAGAAACTTCTTCCGGGAATTCACCATTAACTGCTTCCCGGATTCGTTCAGGAGTTCCTTCTGGGATTGCTCCAAAATTTTGGAGATTTCATTTGTGTTTTATTCTGGGACCCTCTTTCTTCAGGAATTTCTTTCAGGTTTTCCTCATAACTCCTTAAGATACTTCTGTGTGGTTTCCTCCTTGATAACTAACTTAAAAAAGGCTTTTGTGTTTCAGATTTAATATGATAATATGAAGTGCATCCTTGTAACTGACTAATTATTAATATATGTTTCTGAAAAGGAAGCCTTTCTTGAATTGCATAAACGAAACCAATGACTACCGCATATTTTTGAAAAGTTGTTAAAACTTGAAATTCATAAGCTTTTTTGAATTTGAACCGAAAATATTGAGATTTAAAGGTGGCGAATCGCCTCAAAGTATAATTTTTACTTGAAAAGGTGTTTTCGCTTCAACTGCCATAACTTTTTCAACTTTCAACCAATTTTAAATTTTTTTTATGAATCTCTCAAAAATTAAATTTGAATAAACTTGTAGGCTCAGTGTACCAGTTATGGCTATAGTACCTCAAATTCGCCATAGTTGAATTTAAACCTTTAACGATACAAGTCAACAAGAAAAATTGTGTGAACAAAAGATGATTGCATTCATTGAAACTTCACAATTTGCTCAAATTATTATAGAAATAACTCATTTTCCTTAAAATTTCGGCGTCCTTGCAACCTATTTTGCCATAGTGTACCAGTTAAGGCTAATCCCATAAGGAATGCATGTAAATAGTGCGAAGTGAAGCTGAAATTAAAAAATGTGTCCATAGCTGGTACAGGGTTCCTATCATTGGCACACGCCGTAATAAATATTAAAAGTGAGTTTGGATCTGTGACGCATGAAAACAAATCTATCATTTGACATATCGACAACATTCTTCGGTCTTCTTCTTATTTTTGTAGAAATAGCTTTCTTTAGGTAGTGCGACAACTGGTACACGCACCCTAGGACATTAAATTTTTCCAAAGTCACGCAAAATATGAGTTTTAAAAAAATATTATTATTTTCTTATTTTTACATTTTTTTTATTTCAGATCCAATAACGTTTTAATCGCTTGACCAATTTCAAATCTTTAAGCGTGCTATTGTAGAGATTTTTACTGTCTATTTTTGTTCTATGCAAACCATTCGTTAAAGTACACATTGTTATGATATTTTCACCAAAAACTGACAAAACATGCCTTAAAACTTATTTTTTTCGTGAAACATTGGAATTTAGGAAGATTTTTGCAAGTTTTTACTCTAAATTAGATACTAATCATCATTTTTAAGTATATAAAACACAGTGGAAATTTTTTTTTTTTTCAAAAAAAAACTAAAATTGTCGCATTTAGAACATAATAATAGGGGGATTCACTTAACAGCGTAAACTGATTAAACTGATTAAACGTCGCGATCACTAAGGCAATCTTTGATTATTCCATTCGCCAAGTCATGAAACATTTCAAATAAGCAGAAAATCATGGCTTACGCAGCAATTTATTCTGTTTAGTGAGTACCCCTAATATGTATTCTTAAATTCATAACACTCCAAAAATTGAAGTTTAAGGCTTTTATATGATTATTTTTTAGATAAGCATGAAAATAATAAAATTTTTGCCAAAATTCTCATTTTTCTTGGAAAGTACGTGTTTTAGAACATGATAATATTTTTAAACTTAAAACACTCCAACACCTAAAGTGTAAGGTTTCAATATAATTATTTAGAATATTTTCTTCACTTAAAGCGAAACTGGAAGCATTTCCTCCCTTCTTAGTTTTTGATTTTTTATTAAATAACGAAGCAATATTTTCAAAATCGGTTTTCGTACACATGTAGAGTATGGATCAAGGTATCTTCTGATTTTTTTTTTGTGGTGGAAAATGTTTTTCGTTTTTGCAGAAACCATTTTTGAACGAAATTTCAAAAAAAAAAAATAAGCACGAAACAATAAAAAGTTTCCCAAAATTCTGGTCTTTCTTGAAAAATACGTGTTTTTGAACGGTTTTTGATATTTATCCATGTTGAAACCATTTTTTTAAGGTAAAAAATCTATTAAAGCACGCCAAAAGATTTGAAATTGGTCAAGCGGTTTAAAAGATAATGATCTACAAGTTTATTTGAAAATCAATTTGTAAGATATCCATGAAAAAGATTGAAAATTGAAAAAAAAAAAATGGTACTTAAAGCGAAAATACCTTTTCATTACTCGAAAATTCTACTTTGATTCAATTGCGCCACCTCTAAATCTCAATATTGTTGGCTCAAACTCGGACGTTTCTATTTTTATGTCATTTGAATCCAAAAGAGCTTACGAATTCCAGGTTTCATCAACTTTTAAAAAATAAGCCGCAGCCTAAGTACATGAATTGGACTTGGAAATGTTCGAGGAACTCAGAAAGGAATTATAGGAGAAATCCTACGAAAAAGCTTCCTGGAAGAATTCCAGAAGAAACTCATGGAAAGAACTCCGGCAATTACTGAGGGAACTCCTAGGTGAATCGTATAAAGAATTTCTAGGGAAATCCCGGAAGGAGTTCCTGGAGAAGTTTTGGATGGAGTTGCTGACGAATTCCTGAAAGAATTTGTGGAAGATTCCAGGAGGAATTTTTGAATTAATAGCTGAGTAAATCTTAAGAAAATTTTCTGGAGGAATCCCAGATGAAATTCCGGATGAAATTCCTGGAGGGATATTCGAAAGAACTTCTGGTGGAATCTTAACCTAAGTAACACACTTATCACAGAAGAGTCACGGCAGCACAGGTTTTTATTGCACTGAAGTCATTGCAACTTACTTCTAGCAAATAAGTTTTTGTTTATAAGAAGTCACAGTTACTTCTGCGTAGCAAAAACCTACGCTGCCGTGACTCTTCTGTGACAAATGTGTTACTAGGGACAAGAAAACTATGGAAGGAACCCTATCAAAAACTTCTTCAGCTATCTCAGAAGGCACTTACGAAAGAATCTCAGAAGGAGGATCCTCAGAAGAAGAAATCCTAATAGGAAGGAATCCTCGGAAGGAAGATCTCCTAGGAGAATCCCAAAAGGAACTTCTACTTAATCTCGGGAGAAAATCTTGGATGAATTCCAGCAGGAATTTTCTGTGAAGGAACTCCTGGAAGAATCATAGACAAAAACAAATCCTCGAAAAATCCCTTGGGGAACAGAAGAATTTTAAATAATCCACTCGAAGAATCTCATTAGGATCTCCTTGAGAAATCCCAGCATAAGCTTATAGTGTAGGCTGCCCAAAAAAAATTCATGGTAAAGTCAAGATGCTCAACCCTAAAATGAAAGATATGCATATTTAAAGCATTTTTGCAGAACATTTTGATAAAGAAATCACTTAGAGGTTTCGCCAGCACGATTTTCAAAAAAAGACCTTATTTCATGAAAATTCTCAAAAAATTTTTTTTTTCGTTTATATTTCAACTTCTGATTTTTTCCATATTTTTGTATTTTTCTGTGGAACCCTAAAGCACTTATAAAAGGTATATTTTTTGAGAACTTTTCGTCAAAATTTCCAAAAAAAATTGTACTTTTTTATTATTTTCAACCATGAAATGTTTATCTAATAGTACTATTCATATGCGTCATTTCTCTAAAAAAATGAAAATATCTTGTCTAGAAGCTGAGCTATTACGCTTTTACCCAATGGTCAATCTTTTAAAAATTAGAACCATTTGGGCAGGTGTATTTATTTTGAGCACTTGCCGCTATAACTAAATCAATTTCAAAACAATTGACTTGAATTTTTGTATCGGGTTAGATACTGACAAATTTTGAAAAAAAAAACTTTCTAAAAATTGTCCTTTTATCAACACAAAAAAGGTTCTGCCGTTAATATTTCCACAATATTTCCAAAACCAATACCCTTAAAAATTACCAGCCAGGAGTCCAAAGAAAAATTCAAAAATATTGAAGGAAATCAGAAATTGAAAAACAATTACATTTTTTTTTAATTTTCATGAAAATGGGTAATTTTTTTTAAATTGCACTGGCGGAAACTTTAAATGATCTTTTAGAAAATCGGAATATTCTATAAAAATGCCTCAAAACTTTTTTTCTCTCCTGTTGGGGAAATTTAGCCACTGCGTCCAATAAGCTGAACTTTTGTGACATATATTTCATTGCAGCACCATGACTTTTCGAACATAATTTTTTTTTGGGACAGACTATTCTAGCGGAACTCTGGAAGAAACCACGAGAGAAAATCTCAAAGGATTCCCAGGAAGAAATCCTGGTGCTATTTTTGATGGAATTTTAGAAGGAATTTGCACAGGATTACTTGAAGAAGTCCCCAAAGTCCCATGTCATAAATTAGCATAGAAAAATACATAAATATTGAAAAAAATCCAGAAGTTGAAAAACAATTACAAAAAATTATTTATTTTTTAATTTTTCATGGAAAAGGGCAATTTTACAAAAATTGCACTGGCGGAAACTCTCAATAATCTTTTAGAAAGCCAAAATCTTCTAAAAAATGCTTCAAATATGCGTTCATTTTAGATGCAGCACCTTGCCTTTTCGAACATCGATTTTTTTGGGACAGGCTATTCTGGAACTCTGGGAGATATTTCTTGAGAAATCACGAAACGAAATCTCCTAGAGGAATCCCAGGAAGAATTCCTGGTGCAACCTTAGATGGTATTTCAGAAAGAATTTGTGCAAGATTTCTCGAAGAAGCTCCGTCCCCAGAGTCCCAAGTCATAAATTAACACCCACATTTTGAATTCAGTCATTCTACCTATGGAAGACCGATGAAAAGTTTACGAATCGGCAAGCCTCGTTAGATAAATGTACGATCCGTGCTGAAATATTCAACTCGTTGCATAAATAACTATTCCAGAGTATCTCATAGAAATTTCAAAGAAGATTCAAGAGTGCTTCAAAGGGTTGTAGAGGTGTTTCAGAGACGTCCAGAAGATTCCATTGGTGTTTTGAAAGAAAAAGGCTTCAAATGCGTTTTAAAGGTTTCAATGGAGCTACAGGTGACTTCCAGAGGGAATTCAAGGATGCTTTTTGTCTTCATTAACGAGATTTAATACCCGGGCTAGGTCATCTCGGGACCCACGCTGTACTTCCCTGCCGCAGAAAGTACTCACGTTCTCGTGAGTTTGTCGGGAGTAGAATTCGATGCCTGGTCCTCGGCCACGTGCTGTAACCATTACACCATATCCTCTTCTAATTCAAGGATGCTTCAATGAGTTAACGAAGTGCAAAGGAAGTTTCTGGGGCTAATATGAAAACTCAGAAAGATTCAAGGCATTTAGAGGGTTTCAAGGGGGTTTCATGGTCACTTTCAAAGGTTTCAATAAGTTTTCAGGAGAGTTAGTTACAGTGGGTGTAGAGTTTCAGGGGTTCCCAAAGTTCGGATGAGCTTCGAGAGATTTCACTACTCTATAACCTTTCGAATCCCCCCAAAGCGTACCTGAAGAGCCCATGAAACCTACTGAAATGCTTCTGAAATCCCCTTAAACCCTCTGAAATCCCCCTATTCCTGTATACTCCCTGCAATTTCTTTGAACGATCTCATAAAACCCTTGCAGCCGCTCTGAAGCTACATGAAATACCTCTGAAACGCACATGAAGCCTATTTGAAACCCCTCTGGAAATTAGTCTCTCTGAAGTCTATTGATTTCTCCTGAAATGCCCTTGAAACCTCCTAGAACGTTTTTAAATGCACTTGTTAAACCTTTGGAACTCCGAAACTCCCTGAATACCCCTGTAACATATTTGACACTCCGTGTAACCCTCTGAACCATCTGAAGCCTCCCAAGAGACCTCTTTTGCGCCTAACAAACAGGAAAACTGAATTTTCCACAGAAAATTGAAAAAAATACCAAAGTGAACCGTTTCATAATTGTCGAGAAGCAGGCATTGTTAGGCTGGGCTAGCCCAAGAATGCGTTCTAGACTACCGCTCAAAATGTGTTGTTTACATTCTAAAACAAGAGTTTACTGAAATTTGAATTCAATGAAAACTATACAAAATGGTGGGTTCAAGATTCTATATGGTCAGTGAATATTTTCCAACTGTTTTGCAGAACTGAAAACCATAAATCTTAACATCCTAATCTTCTATTTTGATAACGCATATCGCCAATGTACCCCATTCTAATTTCGTTTTTTTTTCTCTCTCTCTCTTTTGCAGTGGAATCCCTGATCTACTGGCGCGATGTGAAGAAATCGGGTGCCGTGTTCGGCGCCGGCCTCACCATCCTGATCGCCATGTCGCTGTTCTCGCTGATCAGCGTCTTCTCGTACGTGTCCCTGTTGGCCCTGTTCGGTACCGTCTCGTTCCGGATCTACAAAAATGTGCTGCAGGCAGTGCAAAAGACCTCCGAGGGACACCCATTCAAGTGAGTTATGAGCTTATAGGGTTGTAATTACAGAAATTAGTTACTGACTGATGGATATTTCTCCTACCCACAGAGAATACCTGGACACTGATCTGGCCCTGTCGCAGGAGAAGGTTCAACAGCTGAGCACGGTGGCCGTGGCACATGTCAACGCCCTGGTAACGGAACTGCGTCGTTTGTTCCTGGTGGAGGACCTGGTCGATTCCATCAAGTTTGGCGTGGTCCTGTACTGTCTCACCTACGTCGGTGCCATCTTCAACGGAATGACGTGCGTCATCATCGGTAAGAAGGGGAAAATGTGAATCATTAGAAAATTCTTACGGGTTATTGATACTTTTGATTTTACTTTCAGCATTTGTCGCACTGTTCACCTTGCCAAAGGTCTACGAGAACAACAAGCAGTCCATCGATGCTTACTTGGAGCTGGTCAGAAGCAAAATCCTGGAAGTTTCCGACAAGTAAGTTTCATACTATTAGTCATTCCACGCAAAATGAGAAAATCCAAGGACTTTTCTGCTGATTTGATGTTTGGTTGGTATTGAAAATACCTAATTGCTTTTTCAAGAAATTCTAAGAAAGTATTCATTTTTGACTACGTTGAGAGCTCGCGCATTCTATACGTTATAACAATCTATACGTTATAACTTTTTTCACAAGTGTCGGATCACTTTGCGGTCTTGGGCAAAGTTTTTCGGCATATCCTAAGCTATATTTCAACGTCATTAGTTAGATCGTTTTAGACAAAAAAAAATAATTTAGGATAAAAATGCAAAAAAGCACGTTTTCCCATACTAAATTCCATACAAATTTCAATCGCAATGCGGAATACGGGGACGCAACCAATCGCTCCCCAATTTTGCACAGTTGTTTTGGACGCCAAAAGGAATCGAAAAAGCTTTGTTCCGAGTTGATGCGATCAAATTTAAATTTTCTCCATACAACGTTGACCCACTCTAGTATCTATCCACCATATGCTTCCATTACTTTCCTTACTCCCTCTTACTTCGAATAGTATCAATGACACCAAAAATGCCAATTAAATAAACTACGACATAGAAGACTTCCTTCCTTGAAATCCTTGAAAAATATAGAGCAGCAAACTATGGAGAAGTCCAGTGAGGCACCTCTGAGGGGAAGGAATTCTCTGAAGAACTGTTGATTTTACTCTTGTCAGCGAAATTTGTGGAGTGATGTTCTAGGATTGTAGGAAAAAAAAAATAAAAATTTCCTTAAGATGCCAGAGAACGCTCCAAAAGTTTTCGTAAAGAATGCATGCATATAAACATATGTTGCAGTTACTTAAGAATTACAATGCCGATTTAGCCAGTTCTCAAGAGGAATTTTCGAAAGACGTATTAAAAAAAAATGTAGCATAGTTTCCAAACAAATTATTTAATTTGCTGCTGTGAAATTCTGGGACGAATTTCTGAAAATTGTTTTGAAATTAGCTTGATTACTGGATAATACAGAGAGACATATCCGACAGAATTTTTGGCAGAGTATTTATTTGGAATAATTACAAGCAATTTTATGCGACAAAAGAAGCTAGTGTAATTTCATAATCCTTGAAATTTATATGGATAAACACGAGGGGAACTTCCTCATGGGATTAATGCAAGAATGTTTCTAAAATTTTTTTTAATGTTCCCTATGCGAAATATCCCCAAAAATTCCTTCAGTAACCTTCAAAAAATCAATCAGGATTTTCAGCCGTGTTTTTTTTATTTTTTATTTTTTTTATTTTTTTGTTAGATATCACCAAGATTTTTTTTTTGTTTTGGAAAATAATGTTCTAAAGATGTTCTCCAGAAATTATTTCAATAGAGGTTCCCCAATGCCTCTAGGAATATTGGTATAGCTATATTTTACGATTTCTGAAATTTTCTGACAACTGTTCAAAAACTTGCTGAAGAATTTTTCTAAAGGTCCCCATTTGTAGAATCATTCAGAAATTCTTCCAGAGATTGACTAGCGAAGCTCTGCAGATGTTTTCCAGAGATATTGCCAGAGTTCCAAGCTCTTTGTTAAGAAATTTTTAGGAATGATTTTTTATGGTTAACAGACGTATTTGAAAACAGCCAGAGACTTATAGTGCATTAATAAAATACGTCACACTTAGATGGGGAGTGCGGTTTGCAATAGTGTGAAGGAGTGGTCGAGTGGTCGAAAATTCATGGTTTTGGCATGACGTTTTAATGGACGCTCCCTTTTCAGAAATTTCTGCAAAGATATTTAAGATATTTTTGCATTCTATTCTAGATTCGCTCAGGAATTCGGGCAGAAATTTCTAAAAGAATTGTTCCAAAAGCTTCTCATTTTATTTCTTTAAAGGGAGTTACTCCAGACATTTCTTCAGCGATTTTTACAAATATCCCTCCAGAAATTCATAAAGATATTTTTCCGGATATTATTTCAGAAATTGCGCTGGAAGATATTCGCTCAATGATCTCCGGTGATGCCCTCATGGTTTATATTGAGATTGTTTGAGGAATTGATGTGTGTGTCAGTGGCTTATTCAATTTTAAATATAAAAATTCCTAAAGGAATTCTTCCATACTTTTCTACAGAATTTTCTGATGAGGATCTTGGGGGAATCCCATTACTGATTTACTCAAGAAAAACTCCAGAGTTTTCTCCAAAAATACTTCAAAATTTTTCTTCGTTCTTTTAGAGATTCTATCAGATTAAGAGCTTTTTAAGTTGATGCATATAAAATTCCTACAGTTTTTTTTTAAGAAAATCTTTATAAATGCGTTCGGGAAATTGTTGAGGATTATTTCAGGTATTTCAGGTGCATCAAGGAATTTCTCAAGGAATTCCAATAAAACTCCTTGCAGATAGTTCCTTGTGAGTTTTCTCCTATTCTTGAAATTTAATGGAGAATTGATTCAGAAAGCATTTTTTGCAATGATTTCTTCAAGTTTTCAAAAATTTATGTTAGATTTTTTGAGAAGTTGCTTCAAAAAATCTTACGGTTTCCTTCTAGAAAGAACTTTCAGGGATTTCTCTAGAGATTTTTCACGAGATACCCTTAGGACTTCATCCAAAAATTGCTTCTACAATACCTTCAGGAATTTATTCGGAGCATTTCTTTGGAGCTTCCCACGAGGAGTTTCTTCAAAGCTTTCTTTGGTAATTTTCTCAAATGTGGCTCAGAGACCACTTAATGGATTCGTATAGAGTAACAATCAGGAGTCTTTCAAAAAAAAAAAAAATACTGCGGTATTCGTGCAGTTTGTTTTAATAATTCAAGAGGTTTATTCCGACTTCCCAAAACGATTTTTTCTAGATGCTCCGCCTTTTTTTTTGTAGAAAGATCTTTTTAAAGATTCATGAAAAATTTAATTAAGAATACTCAAGGTATGGCCCCGGATATCTTTCCAGATTTATTTTTCAGACACTCATTCAGCGTCCTTTATTGACTTCGTCAGGAGCACTTTAAAAAATATATTTCGGATGTTTCTTCAGAAGCAAATTAAAGAATATTTTCAAGAATTCTGTCAAAAATTTTAAAGATTCTATACGAAATTAATTCAGAGTGTAGTTTCTTTGAATGATTAAAAACAATCTTCGGATATTTATTTCAGAACTCTTCCGCGGTTTTCTTACTCCCCTGCAGCGATTCCAACTGTTTTTTTTTTTACAAAAATAAGGAGGAAATATTATCAACATTTGTTCCTGGTGGATGCTATGAAGAATATGATGGAATTTTCACTGAAAAGCTGCAATTGCTAATAATATATTTGCCGTAGTCCCGGAATCAAATTTTCGTTCAAAATTTAACATTTGAAGAACTAAATATACCGTCGTTGGGGGTGAGAATGGGTCAAAAAAGGATACTCAAAGATTGTTTGTTAAATAACAAATGCAATTGAAGTCGGAATAACTTTTTATTTGGTATGTATACTCTTCTATGTGGTAATGATAGTTTAGCAAAAAAGTATCACATTATATGAACTACTTACTAAACTACAAATGATTGAAAATTGACCCAATCTCACCCCTTAGAGGGGGTGAGAATGGGTCAAAGTATTCGAAGTCACCTATCTAAGAATATAAGTTAATTTTATTGATCATATCTAGTAAATCTATTTAAAATACAATGTAACCATGACGAATAAAAATTTAGGTAATTTTAAAAGATGATAAATCCACCTAAAATGGCTAATACAACCGAAAAAATGGTTGACATTTGATAAAATAACGTTTGTATGTTGTATCGCCATTTTAAGCCACCATAATCATCCTCATTTAAAGTTTCAATCTCCAAGAGAGGAGGGCGGAAGATTACAATGAGGGAGGGACGCATTGAAAGATTGATTGAAAAAAAAAATGATATTTTTAGTATACTGTATAATAAATGTTTAACCAAGCCCTCCGTTATACACTCTTATGTACATGATCATTGGCCTCTCAAGATAGAGGGTCGTTCAAATATTATGTTATACAACATTTCACATTATAAGACCCTCTCTCGCAATAACATTTAAACGAATATGCAGTACACTAAAGGCTAGATGATGATTAGAGGAGCTGTGCAAACGCATGGGTGAATTTTTATAAATGATTTTAGGCACTAAACGTATGAACACACTCGCTTGACGCTTCTTCAGCATATTTTCGAAAAAAGCGTGCTTTTATGAAGATACGGTAAACATGGCACCACTTTAAAGTCAAATGGGAACTGGATAACAAGTTGAATTTTTAATTAAGGTTATGTGCAGTCGATAACTTGCTTGACCCAATCTCACCCCCATTCTTAATATTTAGACATAGGATCGAAAATATTGAATTTTTAAATAAAAAGTGCATTGACAGCCCACTTTTATCGTTGCATCAACCAGGTAATACCTACAGCTAACTACTTATAACAAAATTTATGGTTAGGTGCTTGTGTGGAACATTGCGAAGGAGAAATTTTTTCAGAGTGATTTACTAGTAGTTTCATCACATAAGTTTAGCCACAAATTTAACGAAAAACGATTATTGCTAAACATCTTATTCTGCATCATGACGTTTAAAAACATATCCTCTTTGAAATAATATAAAGTTTTCAATATAAATTAGCGATAGTTGACGAGTTATTTCAAATTTTATGTTTCTCCGTTTTGACCCAATCTCACCCCCCAGACCCATTGTCACCCCCATCGACGGTAGCAAGAAATTCTAGGGAACATATAGCTGTGGCACACGGGTATTAGACCGAGCAGAACATTTTTTTCGTAATGGAAACTTCCTTGACGTCCTTGGGCATAGAGTATCTTCGTGCCTGCCACACGATATACACATGCAAATTTATCGTTTGCAGAGCAAGCTCTCAATTAATGACTGTGGAAGTGCTTATAATACGCCAAGCCGGCTTGGTCTCAGTTAGGACGTCACGTCAAAAAGAAGGAGAAGAAGAAAAGCAGGGAAATATAAAAAAAAATTGCCTAAAATATTTTTCCGGCAGAACACCATGGAGAAATTCATGTGCAGTTTCTGAAGAACTAACCCAAATAACAGAACTAGCTGAACAACAGTTTCTTAAGCTAAACTTTGATTAAGAGTAGTTTATTCCACTCTTGTACAGCAAAAATGTTTGTTCGGAAATGCTCTATAGTATACTTGCAGAACTCGTGGAGAAATTCCAGAATTTTTTTTATTAGATCTGCTGAACTAAATTCTGACGAAATCTTTAAATCTGAAATTGAGAGTATTCTAGCTTGAAAAATTAAAACTATTATCCGAGCTATGAGAGATCATCAGTCAATACCGAAATCAGCAGGTCGAATACAGGTTGTTTGGTTATTTTGCGTGGAAGGGCCTAACTATACTTGAACCAAATGTCGTTCTAACACATACATTTTCTTCTTTTCACAGGATTAAGGCTGCCGTTCCTATCGGCAAGAAGGCCGAAACCGAGAAGGATAAATAAGATGATGTAGTTTATATTTTTAAAAGAACCATTTTTTATTTTTTATTTATTGAACTATTAACTACAATGGGAAGAATGAAAATTAACCTAAACGAAAAACAAAATCGAATCTTTTATTCCCACGCAAATCTATTGTTTAGAATGTATTCGTTTTATTGCCAAGTACTACCCATATGAGTCACATGAAATCTAAATACTTGAACGATTTAAATTTAAGCAGATTACCAACAAGATTGCGATAAGAATGATGAATAAAACAGTTTAAGATTACCTTTCCGTTGCCTTTATTTTATCCTCGTGAATAATCAATGGATCAATACAAGAGAAAACTCACACTCACACATAGACAAAAGTATGCGTAGTAGTAATAGCTGTAATAATCCAAATAAAAACTCTTTAAATAAGAGAAAAATCGAATGCAAAATTGAGATTCACACTCAATGAAAAGTTTCAACAACAATTAAAATTCTTTCGAAGTATCATTTTGTGGTCTTGAGATTGTGGTGATAACGTAATTCACTCGCCTACATCACTCTCACTCACACTACAGAAATTCACTCATCGATCGAAGTCAACACCACAAACTCGGTTTAAATGTTTATCAAAACAGATTAAGTATTAGCAGAAAATATGAAGAAAACAAAACAAAAAATCACTTAACCATCGTCGTTAAGGTTTTGGTTAACACCCCGCCTCCGTGTTACAGAATAATCGTTTTCTTTACTCTTATTTTGAGGTTGTGATCATATTGTTTCGTGCGTGTGTTGTTTTCCGTTTTTCCGCAACGAATCGAGCAAAGTCCAAAACAGAAGCGAAATCCGCACTCACACACGCGCGCGCGCCGTTGTAGCCGTTACGTTGGTTGAACCAATTCAAATATTTTTGCTAAAAACTGCAAATCGTGAAATTGCTTGCGCAAAAACAAATCCAATTCGCTTAAATTTGTGTAAAATTATCGAGGCGAGCAAGGCAAGTGGCTATATTCATATTTGTAAATGTATAATTCGTATAAGAGTAAGAGCTTGTTTGAAGTGAAGCGTGAAGCAAAAAGCAAATTACCTTGAAAGAAAAATGCAACAAAACACGCGGCGTCGAATCCCTAAGCTAATTCTGTTGAAACCTGTGCATTATTTAAGCAACATGTGAAATGCAAGAAAACATATAAATATCGAATCTTTTTTCCGTTACTCGTTATCGTAAGCGTTTGTTTTTAGCCTAAATGAGCAGAAACCATTTTTCGATTCACCTTTTTCTAGAAGTAAATTGGAGAAGCAAAGAAAAAAAATCAGTAGCATGTACCAACACTACATGAGAGGAACTTCATAACAAGCACATACACGAATGGAAACAAAAAAAAAAATGCTTAAAGAAAACTTTATTATTATAATTCATTATTGAAGTGCGAAAGTAAGAAGAAACAAAACAAATATATAAGAATTGTCATCAATGCAAAAGAATGAACTAATAAAATGGACGATGAGAAACTGAACAGTTGAGTTGAAGATTCCATATATTTGTGGAAACTAATGTTTCCAAATAGATTGCGGAGTACTTTATTAACTGTTGAGAAAAAGGCACTTACAATTTATGGGCATTTAACAAAACGGCGTTTAGTAAATATAGGTAAGTATGCAAGAAACACTGTGCGGAGTAAGCAAAGATGTTTAAGTACTACACACCTAAAAATTCTGAAATTTGCACGGGACAGAAACATCAATGAACGTAAACATTTTCAAGATTGAATCACAAATTGGACTCAATTTTACGCGCGTCATGTAAGTCCTGGTTGGTTGCGTTAGATGTCAACAAATCCACTTCACCAGAAACGTAGAATCAGTATCACATTCACCTGCCACCTTCCAACTCGGTGAAATAGCCGAGAGGTAAGAGTTGTAGCTCACAATCAGCAGATCCTGAGTTCGAATCCAGGCATGTTAATATTTTACTTTTATATGTTTTATTTATCAGCTCGGTTCTAGCGATTGCTAGACGTTAAGAAAATATAAGTCCTAGGAGACGTAAATTTACATGTTTTGACCTCTAAATTTGTGTCTTTGAAGATGCTCGTATATGTCAGGTTCAGGACACCTAAAATTACATGATTTTTTCTAGGTGTGTATATTTACTATATTTGGAGTAAGTATAGATTGGCCGGCTTTAGCCCACACAATATCATAGGCTGTCCATAGTGAACCATAGTGGAATGTAATTTATTATCAATTCAAACACCATCTATATATATAAAAATGAGTTTGAAGTTCCTTTGAGGCAACAAAACTCAAGAACGGCTGAACCGATCAGCATGACTCTTGAACGGTTCGGTTCGTATTCGTGGTGGCTGTGTTTATATGTACAAAAAGCTACGAAAATCAACTAGAAAAGTAAGAATATTGATAAAATACAGATTTTGTATGAACTGGGAAATAAATCAACACGATCGAAATGAAACCAATCTAGAGTGCCGTGTTATTTTGAACTCAACAGTTGTCAAACCACCACAAGACGGCAAGACGAAGTTTGCCGGGCCAGCTAGTATCGTATAAAGATGGCGGACCGTAGTTGGATTTATTGCGATGCGACATGCCAAATTAAACCCAATTGTAGGTGCTACATACAATAGTTCTTAACAAAATTCATTGTTTAAATTTGTTACACACAGCTGTTGGTAAAGTTAGGTTTGAATATACAGATTTACATGTATTATACATAAAATTTTGGGAATTCGTACAGATTGTGTTCTGAAGCCGTACAGATTTTTGGGCTAGCGGAGTTATTGATGTTGTATGGGATACAGATTTTTTTATACGGAATTTGTATCAAGTTCAGATTTTCCAAAAGAGTCGTGAAGAGGGCTATCTCCACCTGGCATCTTCCTTTGCCTAATCAGTGAGCAAGTTATCTTCTGCTGTTTTTCTTCGCACGCTATTGACACTTTCATAAAATTTCGGCTACTCTCGCTTCCTTGTTCCGCTCTCTGTTCTGCCGGGTCACTAACGAACCTCTTGTTTTTGGTTCGTCTTTGATGAGCTGTACCTAAGAAAGCGAAACCATCTTGGCAGAGCTTTTTCAGGCACTTAATCGTTGTAATTCAGACAATTTTTAATCAACTGACATAATTGGTGAGATACGTATAGTATCTAGCCGTGAAGAAAGATTCAAGTCAATTGTTTTGAAATTGACTGAATTATAGCGGCAAAGTGCCCAAAATACCCACTGCCCAAGTGGATTGGCATATATTAACTATCGTTCAAATGCATCTCTGGTTCAGATAGTACTCATCAAATAAAGCCATGAATTTCGTGATTGACATCTGAAAGATATTTTGGTGAAGCCTTTGCACGAATTTGTGGTAAAATTTGTAACAAATAAATTGGAGCCTTACGAATGCACATTTTATTTTCCGTATCGGGCCCCACGTCTGGGAACTTAGATACGAAAAATAAAATGAAACATTATAAATGCATAAAACACAAATGTGCAACACATATCATTTATTGTGCCCAGTCATCTAAATAGATAACGTAATCCTACCCCAGAATGACGGGGTTTCATTATTGTTCTTGGTCCTGTAATCGTATTTTTTCTGGCTGGTTGCCTTTAGTTCGCAACGATAGTTGTTTTCATAGCTTGTGTTTGGTCTAGGAATTTCTAATCCTAAGGGGCATCTAGATTCCGGCAACAACACAAGACTGTCAACAATTTGTTGTCCATGTTAGGGGACGGCTTGCGTGTTTGTACTGGATCGCTCCTAGAATGTTTGGAGCGCTACAAATGCACATTAAAATTCAGGGACAGATCAAATATTCTCCTATCTGTTTATTTGTCTAATCAACAGGCTATGTTTAAGCCCCAATGATGTTACTTAATTCTAGGATTTAAAGTACAAAATTTACAGTCACATATAAAACTTACATACTAACAATGGATAGTCAATTGATACAATACATATTATAATCAAAAATACACATACAAAAACAAAAGCAGCATACGGAATAAACACTAAGTAGACCTTGAAAAAAACAGACTAAATCTCCAACGAAGTATTTGACGAGACACGTTAAAATCAAACAGTGAAGAAACTCTGTTGAAATTAAGCTGCAGCCCATTGACACTCCCGAACATGCTGTAGTTCGCCCGGTTTAAAGACAGCCGCAGCATGTAGTTGTTGCGAAGAGCACAAGGACATTGATGTCTATTTGACCTAGGAGAGCGGGACATTCGATGCGTCCCTGCAGAATATCTGATACCAGTAAAGCCCTGGCAGTATCTCTACGGGTCGACAGCGGTTGCAAGTGGATTAGCTGACAGCGGCTTTCATAACTTGGTAAACGATATGGATTGTTCCAAGGCAAACGTCGAAGAGCGTACCTCAAAAACCGTCGTTGGACAGACTCGATCCTTCCGACCCCATTATTGTAGAACGGGTTCCAAACAACCGAGCAGTACTCTAGTATGGATCGAGATAGGGCACAGTACAAGGATTTTTTTTTTAATTCTTAATCACTTAACCTAATTTACAGCTCTATTGTCCACTGGGGCACTACGTGAGCAATTTCAATTGACAGCTGCACTTACATTTTGTACAGCCCCTAGATTCTATTCTACTTTATCGAACTGTTTGCCTTTCTGCTGCTTTCACTTTTTCTACTTTATACCTAGTAGAATGATGAGCACAAGGATGATGATGGATGGCCGTGACTGCCTTTCCAGTCTGATTGGGGGTCCATTATGAGTAGCAGTTCGTCGATGTCCAGGTATCCGGGTCCGTTTGAGCCATGGGGCTCAGAAGAGGGTCAGTGTCAGTTGCTCTCGGGGGAAAAGCAACTGACGAAAAATTGCAAGTGCCGGGGCTGGGAATCAAACCCATGACCATCCGCATATGAAGCCACGGGCCCCGGCACAGTACAAGGTTTTAAGGCTATAGACGTCCGTGAACTCTTTAGCAGTTCTGAATATGAATCCCAGTACACTCGAAGCTTTCCCGACGACATAGCTGATATGCTGTTTAAAGGAGAGCTGTTCGTCCAAGACTACACCAAGGTCTTTGATATGACTAACACGTTCAATTTGGGTACCTGACAAATTATAATTGAACAGTAATAAGCCGTTTTTTGTTCGAGAACGAGATCGCCGAGCACTTAGATTAGTTGACTTCCATTCGATTTAAGGTACACCATTCAGCAAATGCATCCACCTGACGTTGAAGGAAATAGCAGTCTTCAATTGAGGACCGCCTGTTCCGGTGGTAAGAATCCACCAACAGGTGACCCCTAATTCATGGTGTGATGCGGCTTTATGCTTACCGTGCCTAGGAATGAATGGCTAGGGGGGTCTAATAAAAACCTAACCGCTAACGGAGCCTGTGGAGTACCAGGGCGCCCTCCACAGTATGTAGCCCTTACTGCGCTAACCGGAGCAATGGTGCGGTGGACCTTGTGTTTCTCCGAGACAATCAGCTGCCCTTCTTTAGTCTCACTTGAGGCTAAATAAGGGCGGGATTATGAAGATGTTGTTAATTAGTTTAAATTTTCACCTATATGGTTTCGCATTATGCGATTTACACAGTGTATTCTGTGTATCCTCGCCTTTGGCGTTTTCCAATCGATACCGATTTGGTTTTATTGTTGCTGTTCTTTGTTGTGCTGTTGTTGCGAAGAGTTTGATCTTACCTAGTTTGGGTAGTGGCTACGGTTAAGATAGCTCAGATCAATCTTCAGCATAAAAGAACAGCAACGATCAATCTTTGTAGACTTATGCAAAATGGTACAGCCCAAGTGGTCTTGGTACAAGAACCTTACTTTCGTAAGGGAAATTTCTATCTAGGAAACCTTGTGAACCCGGTGTTTGCCACTTTCAGTAAACATGAAATGGCAAACTCGCGTGTCATGCCTCGAGCCTGTGTGCTTGTCAACAACGCAATAGTTGCTACACTCATCTCTGAACTAACCACCAGAGATGTATGTGCTATCACAATTGATGTATCTGTTGGAAACCTCAACAGGAAATACGTCTATTGTTCTGTGTATTTACCGCATGATGAACCATCCCCTACGGATGCTTTCAAACAAGTCATCGCATACTGCACTTCAAAAGGCCTTCCGCTAATTGTTGGCAGTGATGCTAATGCTCACCATATCATCTGGGGCAGCTCAGACATTAACTTGAGAGGCTCCAGTTTGATGGAGTACTTAAGTAGTACAGATCTTGCATTACTTAACATAGGCAACCGCCCAACCTTCATGGTATCTGCTAGAGAGGAAGTGTTAGACATAACGCTTTGCTCTAGCAGAATTAGTCACAAGCTGACCAATTGGCATGTGTCAGATGAAGAATCTTTATCTGACCATCGCTACATCTTTTTTGAACATTTAATGTTACTTCGCAAACATTGCGTTTCAGGAATCCTCGGTCAACAAACTGGGATCTTTATACTGATTTGGTTGCAGCCAAATTTCATGGATATTCACCATCCATTGACACTCCAAGTGATTTAGATGATGCCGTTGATACTACAACGACCTTCATCATGGAAGCTTTTGAAGAAGCATGCCCTCTACGGTCTGTGAAGATCACAAGAGGAACCCCTTGGTGGAACTCTGATCTGGCGAAACTCAGGAAACATTGTAGAAATAGTTGGAACAGACGACGTTCGGCTGGTTCGGAGGCTTTCAGGTCGGCTCGCATGGCCTACAGGAAAGCTCTCCGGTCTGCTGAACGATCCGGCTGGAAAAACCTTTGTACAAATGTTTCCAGTCTTAGTGAAGCCAGTCGGTTAAACAAAATCCTTGCGAAATCTAAGGATTTCCGGGTGAACGAACTTCGTTTGCCAAATGGCGATCTGACTTCCTCTGATGAGGAAGTTCTGGAATGCTTATTCAGCACACACTTCCCTGGATGTGTAGATATTACATCTTCGGATGGTACTGATGTCTTTTCTTGTAGTTATGATTCTTTAGCTTCGGCTCGGAGTATTGTAACTATAGAATCGATTGAGTGGGCTCTTAATAGCTTTGCTCCTTTCAAATCTCCTGGGGCAGATGGGATCTATCCTATTTTGCTTCAGAAGGGATTTGATTATTTCAAACGTGTTTTGAAAAAACTACTTGTTTGCAGTTTTGCTACAGGGTATATTCCCAAATCCTGGAGGGATATTACTGTAAAGTTTATTCCGAAAGTGGGTCGTGCGTCGTATGAAGAAGCAAAGAGTTTCAGACCTATCAGTTTGACCTCTTTTCTTCTGAAATGCTTAGAACGCATTGTGGATCATCACATCCGTGATGTTCATATGGCCAACGTGCCTCTTCATGTGAACCAACATGCCTACCAATCTGGTAAGTCCACTGTGACTCTTTTACACAAGGTTGTTTACGATATCGAGAAAGCATTCGCTCAAAAGCAATCTTGTTTGGGTGTTTTCTTAGATATCGAGGGTGCCTTTGACAACGTGCCTTTCGATGCCATATTGGAAGCCGCACGGAGTCATGGTATATCTCCAATGATTTCCAATTGGATTCACCAAATGCTCAAAAACCGATATCTCTTCTCGACATTGCGTCTAGCAGGGATTAGGAAATTGAGTGTTTGTGGATGCCCCCAAGGGGGAGTCTTATCACCGCTTTTGTGGAATCTCGTAGCAGATACGCTATTGAGGCAACTCAATAATAGCGGTTTTCCTACTTATGGTTTTGCCGACGACTACCTAACATTGTTAGTTGGTATGTGCATCAGCACCCTTTTCGACCTGATGCAAAACGCCCTTCAGGTAGTTGAGAGTTGGTGTCGCCAATACGGCCTTTCGGTTAATCCGAGTAAAACATCTATTGTTCTTTTCACGGAAAGGCGAAACCGTAATGGCGTTCGACCTTTGCGTCTCTTTGATTCTGAAATCGATGCGACTGAACAGGTAAAGTACGTTGGAGTCATTCTTGATTCCAAGCTTTCCTGGACACCTCACATTGAGTTCAGAATCAAGAAAGCTTGTATGGCCTTCGGGCAATGCCGGCGTACTTTTGGTACAACTTGGGGTCTAAAACCCAAGTATATCAAATGGATCTTCACAACTGTGGTTCGGCCAATATTGGCTTATGGATGTCTTGTGTGGTGGCAAAAGGGTGAAGTGAGAACGGTCCAATCTAAATTAGGCCATCTCCAAAGGATGTGCTTAATGGCGATGTCTGGAGCGTTCTCTTCAACTCCTACGGCAGCGCTCGAAGTTCTCTTTGACGTTGCCCCACTACACATTTATCTCAAACAAGAAGCCCTTTCTTGCACTTACCGGTTACGGGTACTCGGTCTACTACAGGAAACTCCTGTGAACCGCACATCAACACACACCTCGTTGTTTCCACTTTTAGTGAATTGGGACAAAATTGTCCTTGCTCCAAGTGATCTTACAATTGCTTGTAATTTTCCATATAGGACATTTTCCACGAAATTCCCTTCCCGGGAAGAGTGGACATCTGGTTATCTGGAAAGAAGTATTTCAGATGGCATCGTATGTTACACTGATGGCTCCCTTCTCGAAGGTCGAGCAGGTGCTGGTGTTTATTCTCGTGAGCTAAGGCTGTATCAGTCTTATTCACTTGGTAGACACTGCACCGTTTTTCAGGCCGAAATCTTTGCTCTTATGTGTGGAGTGCAATCAGCACTTCAGCAGCACGTAATGAGCAAAGTAATATACTTCTGTTCAGATAGCCAGGCTGCTATTAAAGCACTTGCTTCGGCCAACTCCAGGTCGAAGATAGTTATCGCTTGTCGAACTCAAATCGAGGAGCTGAATTCAGCAAACGCTGTTCACCTTGTATGGGTACCTGGCCATTCTTCCATCGCTGGAAATGAATTGGCTGATGAGTTAGCTCGCACTGGAGCATCACATGACTTCATTGGCCCTGAGCCAGCTATTCCGGTATCCAAGTGTTGGGTAAAGCTTCAGATTGACACCTGGGCTGCCACTCAGCACAAACAATACTGGAATAGTTTGGAGTCATGTCGTCAAACCAAATTGTATAGTGCTGAGCCATCTCTACGGGTGGCGAAGTATCTAACTAATCTGTCTAAGCAGAATTGCAGCATGCTGGTCAAAGCATTGACTGGCCACTGCCGACTCAGCTATCACATGGCGAATATTCAGCAAGCTGATTCATTTGCCTGTGATAGCTGTGAATCCGATTATGGAACTTCGTATCATTTGATATGTAACTGTCCAGTTTTCGCGCAACTGCGTTTCTGAGTATTCTTATTACGAGTATTCTTATTAAACACTTATTAAGTGAAACTGACTTCAGAAACCTGAATCTTCAGGATATTCTGTTGTTCTTAACCCGCTCTGGTAAAGAGCTATAGGCTCTCTTTCGCTTTATGCGTTATTACAGTGCCCTTTTCAGGGCGCTGTTTGAACCCATTGTGGTACGCTTGTGCGTTAGTACCCTCTTCCAGGGTATTTTTCCTATTTCCCTACCTGTCCCTATCCCCATCCAAATCCTTTTTCCTTCCTTTTCCCTCAGGTAGATGATGAAATAGGCTGTTATTTTGGCGATGGCACAAATGTCTCAAATGGAGGATAACGTGCCTCTGGAGCCGGCCTTCTGATACCTGATACCTGATATGCTGTTTAAAGGAGAGCTGTTCGTCCAAGACTACACCAAGGTCTTTGATATGACTAACACGTACAATTTGGGTACCTGACAAATTATAATTGAACAGTATAGGCCGTTTTTTGTTCGAGAACGAGATCGCCGAGCACTTAGATTAGTTGATTAGTTCATTCGATTTAAGGTACACGATTCAGCAAATGCATCCACCTGACGTTGAAGGAAATAGCAGTCTTCAATTGAGCGAACACGAAGGTATAGTTTAAGATCATCCGCAAAGGATAATCGCGGTCCTTCGATCACTATGTTTACATCGTTGAAATAGATCAAAAAGATCAGCGGTCCTAAGTGGCTGCCTTGTGGGATACCAGATGTTGCGGCAAATGAAGAGGACTGACAATCACCTATAACGACGGACAGGCGGCGACCAGTGAGGTAAGATTGAAACCATTGCAGCAGGGGGCCATGGATTCCCGATCAAATTTAGCTACAGTAATACGATGGTGCAATTTGTCAAATGCTGTAGTCAGGTCGGTGTAAATAGCGTCTGTTTGAACGCGCTTCGGCATGCTCTCGATGATATGGGAGGTGAGGCACAGCCGATTGGTGGCCGTAGAGCGACCTGGCATGAATCCATGTTGGTTGGAGCTAATATACGGTTTGCAGTGAGCGAATAGCGGGTCCATGATGACGATTTCAAACAGTTTGGCGATGGCACAGAGCGAAGTAATGCCGCGATAATTGCCAACCTCTTGTATGCTCCCCTTTTTGTGGACTGGAAACATGTGTGCAAACTTCCAGAACGTTGGAAATAAGCCAGTGGTTGCGGAGAGTCGGAAAACGTGAAGCAATGGTGACAGAAGGTTGTTGATTTGCATCTTAAGGAACGCCGACGGAATACTATCGGGACCCGGATTGTACGACGATTTGAGTTTTAAGGCAGCTGCTCAACGCTGCTCAACGATCGCCCAAACTGTGGAACTGTGCTAGCGGCACGTGCGACGTGATTATCATCCAGCTCCTCGTCGACGAAAACACTAGCAAATTTGTCGGCGAAAAGGTTACATATATCTTGCGGAGAGGAAGCAACTTTGTCATTGAGTGCCATAGAAGCTGGCAAACCAGATTCGCGACGCTGTTTATTCACGAATTTCAATAGAAATACACTAGAACTCCAATGGCGCTGTAATCACATTTCGTATTTAATTGTTTTAATAACTTTAATTGCAATAATTTACTATTTTCCAGTGTCCATCTTGTAGAGGACCTTTGGTTATTGTAAACAAAATTAACTTGACACTTCTAGTACCGCTGCAGACGCTGTAAGGGCGTGGCAAACTAGATGTTAGTCACACGAACAGTCGCGGCATTGGACTTCTGTGGCTAGTTATTCTACTCGAATTTCCAAAACGGTTTTGGATGGGATTTGAGCTTTCTCTGAATGCCGCGTTGGTAACGTAGGAAGCATCGCTTCGCAACTCGTTTATACTCGTAATTGATCCTCAGATAGTAGTTCCGGAGTAACAGTGTGCGGTGTCTGGTGAATTTCCTCAGGGCGGCCCTCTTACCAGATTTACAATTGGCAACTTTGAATTGATTGCTAACAGCAAAGGAGGATGGTGGCGTGTTAATTTCACTAGAGGAGCCCCGCATATGAGTGGGGCGATGTCCTGTGCACTAACGAAGCAGAGATCCAAGCTGCGGTTATTTTGGTTGGAAACGTGGTTGATTTGAGAGAGCGCTGCAGCACTGTAGTTGTCCAAAAGGCAAGACGCGGAAGAGTGAATGACGGAGCGGTCTACGTCAGGATAGAGAAAGCCATTGCATATTCTGCTCCACGTGATTTCAGAGAGATTGAAATCACCCATCACAACAACTTCATCCCTGGGTCTAGCGATTTCCAGAATAGAGAACAATGACTGGCAATGTGCTTCCATAAGTGATACTTCACGTTTGCGATCAGGTGGAATATACAGCGCACAGAGAAACAAGGTGCGATCACCCAGCTTGATCGATGCCCACACTTGCTCTAAACCAATCCAAGAGGGGTTATCAACTCTTCTCGCTTTGAGCCTACAATTAACAGCTGCTAAGACACCCCCGCCTGTTAGTTTTTTGCTGTTCTCAATGCTCCTATCACACCGGAAAACCTCGTAATCGTCATCAAAAATTTGGTGGGAAAGCGTTCGAGCATCCAACCAAGTCTTGGTGAGAACGATGATGTCGTAGCAACCACCGGAGATAGCAACACAGAAATCCGCGACACTACTGTTCATACCGCCAACGTTCTGATAGTAAACGGTAGTCTCTTGATAACTGCTGGGCGAGGGAGCTCTAGATGACGACGGAATCGATGTGACGGTTGGACCATCAGTTGGACAACTGGAAACAACACGTATTTCAGTGCATGAGTTGCTCAAAGGGACGTTGTACTTGCCTGCAAAAGAGTTTCGGAAGACCTCTTCACCGACACCACACACAGGACCGGGACGGCTGCAGGTCGCTGGCGGGAGGGGCTCGACTGTGGCGGGCGGGTCTGAGGCTTCCAAAAGGCTGAAGGCAGGCGTGCGTCCCGGTGTCTGGATCAAGGAGATGCTGTTGACGGATTTCGCGCCAACTCGAACAAATGTTGGCAGCACCCTCTCAGATTACAACGAAACTTTCTTGGTGTGTAGACCTTGCCCAGATAAGCCACTTTGCATACTCATTTTTCTAATTTTTTTTCTCGACTGACTTTTGAAAAGGGCTAAACTTTTTTTATGGATTTTTTAAAAATGTGTTTAATCAAAAAATGACTACTCCTACAAAAAAGTGTTGTATGGGTGATTATCACAAAATAAGTCAAATTTTAAGAAAAAAATACTGAAAAAAATCCAAAATGAGCTCTACACTGAAAAAAATCATTTCTAAAAATTCAAAGTTGATTTAAAAAAAACACCATTTTTGATTTTGATGAAATTTTGTCTCAAGACAGGTAATTATGTTCCCTACCAACCGTCCATACATCACAAGATGGGCACTTTTAAGGAAAAAAAGTTTTTCTAACAAAAACTTTTTCTTGTTCGAATGATTTTTTTTCAGTGTATTTTGTTATCAACAATAAAACCAGTGAAGGCCATAACAATCCCAGAATCCAATGAAACTCAATTTTCTAGGAGATTTTGTGTTATTTATTCAATCATTTGGAAGGGTTTTCCTATACATAAAAAACTTCAAAATATTACAAATGTATTTTCTTAGGAAATGTAATGTTTGATCGCAATATGTATTGAAGTGCACTTTTAAATATACAATTATTTATAATTATGAATTTTTCAAATATATATATATGTGTCTTAGAGCCAATTTCAAACATGTTCTTTTCTATTTTTTTTCCGATCATACTAAATATTTTTGGTTCATCTTCTGAATTAGAATACCTGTTTGCCTTTACTTTGTCGCCAGGAATAGGCAAAAAACTATGGAATTTCTGAGTGCCTGGTATTGTTTTGGCGTTATTATATATTTCTTCGAGATCTTCTGACATTTTAATGTACTGTTCAGTGGATACGTAACAGAAATTTAATTTAGTTATATTTTTATCTGTCTGTACAACTGCCCAGTTATATAACTCTCGTGGAGTTGTTATGGTATTTCCATAATCTCGAGCAAGACTTGCTCTCTTTGCCATTCGCTTGAGAGTGCCACCAATAGCATCACATGGACCTTTACCGTGGGACGTTGCAAAAAAATGCCATTCTGCTCTTAATGCATGCTTTGACTGGAATCTACATAGACTAGCAAAGTTCTTCTTATTTTTGTATTGTGATGCTGCCCCATCAGACATAAAATAAATTTTAGAAAAGTTCGTTAATTGTTTCATAAAATCTATCATTTTTGAGATGAACAACTGGACCGCAACTGTATCGTGAGCCATTACTTCCGATATGATAATGAAGCTAACATTTACAAGTTTATTATCTTTCA
This sequence comes from Aedes albopictus, assembly GCF_035046485.1. Taxonomy (NCBI): domain Eukaryota; kingdom Metazoa; phylum Arthropoda; class Insecta; order Diptera; family Culicidae; genus Aedes; species Aedes albopictus. Next base: position 14,238,840 of record NC_085137.1, read on the forward strand.
TATAGTAAATTTCAAATGGGTGTATTGTTGCTTGCGAGTTGTTCCAATGATATCCTTGAGCAGCGTTTTGAATTATGAATGAATAGTTTTCAGAGAAATCACAAATCGCAAGAATTTCATCATCCTTTAATGTATCTTTTTTATTTCTGAGAAATGATGATTGTTGTTTATGAATAAAGTCGTGTGTTATAAGTTTGTCAATTTTATCAACAAGATACGGAACAAATTCATCAACAGGTTTAATAATCGTTTCTAAATTACAGCGATCAGTATTCAACCACTGCTGAAATATAATCTCTTCTTTGTCATTTGATTCTAATATCAATGTAAGTTCCTTTTCAATGTGTTCATTACAAGCACACTTTTCACAAGCACGGAAAAAGCAATTATCTGTTCAGGTGGAAATATCGCAAAGCATTTTTTGTATTATTTCATCTTGTGACACAATTCTTATACTGTTGAACATTAAATTTACATTTTCATGAATAGTACATATGCATACATTATGTATACCAGTAGAATCAAGTAAAATACAATGCTTTGGTCGCAACTGTGTAAATACTGTGAAACCAATATTCACAGTTTTGTACATATCTACAAAAATCATATAAGCCTCTTTGAGCGACATCATCAAAAGTCGTTTTTGAACTTGTTGTTTTTTTTTTCATTTCGAACCTCAGAAACAAAATCATTTGTTCCTGGCATTGGCCTGCTGATATCATTATCATCAAAAAATTCTCTTACTATTTGTTTTGTATCGTCATCAATACCATGCCCCCTTCTTTTTTCGGTGGTACAAAGAATACCCTGTTCATAAACAAGATCCTTCACCTGCCTCGCCATATACAGGGGTTGCTCAAAATAACTGGGACAGGTAAAATTTTCACTTTTAAAAAAATGTACAACTCGCTGTAACTTTTCGAAAAGTGCATCAAATATTCTCAATTTTTTACTGTAAGTTCATCAACTAGTTGTGTATCAGTAGTCCAATTTTGGAGAAAATCGGACCATTGTCCACGGAGTTATAAAGATTCTAGAAAAAGGTAAAATTATTCGATAGCCAACTTTGAGCTGTTATATCTCCGGATTCAATGAACCGAATGCAATGAAATTTTGACCATTCATGACTTGTATAATGAGCTATGAAAAACCTTTGACTTAACTTAAAATTCTTAACACGGAAGAAAATTATAACGATTAGATTATTTTTCTAATAAAACACCAAATTATCCAAAACTTCAACATCGTTTCAAAATTCAAGATGCAAATTATAGTTCAATTAATTTCCCTCTAAATGACTTATATATAAATGTGTTTTGAAGGAAAGTTACAACATAGCCGCTAATAAATTGAGAAAGTAATGGGATGCATATTAGAAATTGATGAATTTACTAAAAAATCGTGAATTGAATGAAATCGTTATAACTTTTTCTCTTGTTAAAATTTTAAAGATAAGTTAAACGTTTTTAAGAGTTCATCATATAAGTCATGAGTGGTCAAAATTTTATTGCAATCAGTTCATTGAATCCGGAGATATAAAAGCTCAAAGTTGGCTATCGAATAATTATACCCTTTTCAAAAATCTTTATATCTTCGTGAAGAATAGCCCGATCTTTTCCAAATTTGAACCACTGATACACAACTAGTTGATGAACTTACAGTAAAAATTTGAGAATATTTGATGCCCTTTTCAAAAAGTTACAGCGAGTTGAACATTTTTTGAAAAGTGAAAATTTTACCTGTCCCAGATATTTTGAGTATCCCCTGTACATTGGTGCGTTAAACTCTCTTGTGATTTTATTTACCGACCAAGACTTAGGAAGTACAGATAGTATTTTAATCTGTTCGCTTCTGTCAGTTGTAGGGTGATTGAACTTATCCTTTAACTGCATAATTATCTCGTCATACGCCTCCACTTTGCCAACATCCGTTGAATCTATTCCGAAGATATTTTTTCGAACTGCTTTCGTAATCTGCAATGATTTGTTTATGCGATATTCCTTGCTTCTCATGTTTCTAGATGAGATTGGCGATAAACTCAATGTTTCAGCAATGGTATTAAACTTCTCAATATTATGGGGACCCTGTAGTTGATCTGTTGACGGAATTGACTCCAATGATGGAATAGATGGTACCATATCTGTAAGATAAAAGTTAAGGTTAACAATATAATAATGAATGCAGTGGAAAGTTAATGATAGTTATTTATGCAACGAGTTGCAAAAATGATTTTTTTTCGCACAAGTAGTACATTTATCCAACGAGGCTTGCCGGGTTGGATAAATACGAAGAATACTGAAAAATGTAGTTTTGCAACGAGCTGCAAAATGAGTTATATAAAAGAAGCTAACACGTTGAAGGCTTACTTACCCAGCTCATGTTCGATTTGTTGACCACTCGTTGATGGTTCTGGAATATCATGATGTTGCTGCCCACTAAATGATGGTTGCATAGTTTCGTCGTTTCCATCCGATCGGCGTTTTTTCGTATTCGGGCTTCTGTTGTGACTTATCAATCCACGACATGACTCACAAATACTCATCGATTCGTCGATTTCATGTGTATATCCCATGGAATGAATTTTATCTATCAATCTTAATGACATGCCCCGTAGATTATGACGGTTGCACTTTGGATTGTTTATTTTTGCACTGCACTTGAATTTGTTGAATTTTGATTTATACGATTGATCCATTACTTTTCAGGACTGCCTTTAATAACCAAAGAGAAGTAACACGTTGAATGATACCGATTCATTTTCTTGTTTTGTTCATATTTGCTTTAGGTACAACTCTTGATTTGTTTTTTTTTTCGATTAGGTAGTTCGAATCCAATAAATAGCCTTACCTAATATTAGGTAAGAACATGGGGTAGAAACGTTTGGGTAGAAATTACAGCAGCACGTATGAAATGCGTGTTCTAATTGTATATTGTTTCGTACTTCTAGAGTGCTGCTGCGTGAATATGGGTGCATTGCATTGTCGCATATGGCACAATAAGTTTCATTGCATTTTGAGATTACTAGATAACCTTCACTGGTTTAGTTTGTTTTTAAAAAAAGACACTGAAAAAATAATAATTTGGACATGAAAAAGTTTTTGTTAGAAAAACTTTTTTTCCTTAAGAGTGCCCATCTTGTGATGTATGGACGGTTGGTAGGGAACATAATTACCTGTCTTGAGACAAAATTTCATCAAAATCAAAAATGGTGTTTTTTTTTAAATCAACTTTGAATTTTTAGAAATGATTTTTTTCAGTGTAGGGCTCATTTTGGATTTTTTTCAGTATTTTTTTCTTAAAATTTGACATATTTTGCGATAATCACCCATACAACACTTTTTTGTAGGAGTAGTCATTTCTTGATTAAAAACATTTTTAAAAAATCCATAAAAAAAGTTTAGCCCTTTTCAAAAGTCAGTCCAGATAAATTTTGAAGAAACTAAGTATGCAAAGTGGCTTATCTAGTCTTGGTGTACATACCCAGAAAGTTTCATTGTAATCTGAGAGGGTGCTGCCAACTCCGAATACGATTTGGGGCGAAATTCGTCTGTTGGAATCACGTTTTGCGGATGGACTGGAAGCTACAGAGATTTCAGGGCACGAATGGTTGTTCAAGTAAGCGTAGTACTTGCCTGCATATAGATTTTGGAAGACCTCATCGCCGGCACCACACACAGGACCGGGACGGCTGTAGGTCGCTGGCGGGAGGGGCTCGACTGTGGTGGGCGGATCCGAGGCTTTCAAAAGGCTCCAGGCAGGCGTGCGTCCCGGTGTCCTTTGTGGATCTATTGTCTGTCGAGCGGATTCTTCCCTGCAAACAGTCAAAAAACCAACGGAAAGTCATCAGAGCTTTCCGTTGGTTTTTTGACTGATTTTCAAACTCCCGAAAATAAACGTTATCAGGCCACGTTTCCTTAGACAGCGCGGTTTCCTTGAGAGTTTTGCTCAATCCAATCTTGAAAGTGACGAAGCTAAGGGTTGCTGGATCTCTATCTTTAGGAACCAGTCTAACCACTTTTGGCACTACATCGGCAGGAAGATTCACACAACTCCTATCGAAGAAAGTGATGTCATCGTCGGAAGTACAAGGGTCGAATGCTGACAAATAGAGCCAAAACAACTCCTCTGGTGGTGGAACTGTTTTTACCATTTCGGACGCTGCTTTGGAACCACGAATTGTCGATGATCTCTCCTTGGGTAGACTCTCCACACGTTTCCGTTTCGGGGTGTTCGGGACGTTACTCGGAGTAAGCATGCGTGTTGACGGCGTCGAGCTCTACCCTGCTAACAGTGCGTTCACATTGAGAGGGATACGTGTAAACGCAACAGTATTATGCGCGGCCAGTCAACTGCGGTTGCAGGCCATTGATTATGTTACATGAAAGAAAGGAGAAATAGCAAATGAAAACAAAAACAAACTTGGAGTAATAAAATCCGATTGAAGTTGAGGAGCAAAATTAAAATTAAAGTTTAAACCGTGTTAGCGTAGTGTAATATCCGTGAATTGGAAGGCAATCAAAGTAGATTAGCCTAGTTCAGTGAATTAGTGAGTAGTATTTTGTGCAACTTGATAGCAACTGTAATTAATTGCCATTTACCCTCAGGCTACTGCACACGCGTTTGGTAGAAGTTGGGAAGTAATAAACACGGTGAATTTCCGAAAGCTAGTGGCTAGCCATTACATCAAATAGGCGTGAGTAGACATTCTATTAAGTGCATTTTAGTGTAACTAATCGGTAAATGTCGCAAACAGGACTAGCGCTGGAAATATACAAAGTGCTGAAGTAGTTGTAGGGCATCGCTGGAGTGAGAAAAAACTATTTCTTGTGAGTTCAAGTAAGAATAATTTAAACTTTAAGCTAAATAAATGTTTCGTTTTAGTTTGAGCTGATCGATAAGCGACTGCTACAGAAAAATAGCGTATTTCTCGACCGATTCCGAACAATGCGATTAAAACCGGACCACGGTGTATACGCCACCGGGGTCATCGAATTTCCGTCGACCTTCGAAGACAAAATTCTAACTACCTCTTCAGCTCGGTGATTTCGTCTTTTTAGATGTACAAACCCTAGTATAACATACAAAATAAACTGACAAAATGTTCTCAACAGTTTACAAACGTAACACACTCCATGCAACAATCGAAGAATTTTCCATGAATTGCATTCTCCAATTCATGGAAAATTCTTAAAACAATATAACATTCACCACCACTACTCAACAAACGTAACACAACACCAGCAACAGCGGAAGAATTTTTCAAGAATCGAAATCGCGATTCTTGAAAAATTCTAAAACAATCCTATTTACCATACTATCAAGTACAAGTAGTCGGTTGATGGCAGCGATGATCATTTTATTTGGTGTCACTAGACTAACTAAATTACGTAAGCCAAACGCTTACCAGATAACTCCACGAATAAAATTGCCATCAGGCTAACCTTAAACTAATTGCCACCAGGCTAACTTAAAACTAATAACGCCAGCGAATCCTGGCAAAGGGTATGATCTAACGCCATTAACCAACGGCCAAAGAACTGCCATCAACCAAGCACTTAGCCTTTATCTATTTTTACTGTTGCGGACACTCATATTTGATCTACTCTAAGTTTACCTAACCGAAACCAGATGGATCAACAAAGAAACGATAAACTATAACATGAACGTGGGTTTTTTAGTTGGGCGCCAGTGTAACAGATAGTACATGGGAACCTTATAAATGCATAACGCCCTACGTTGGGTGCCAATGTAACGAACAAATTGGAACCTTACAATTGCATCATTTTCTTTTGCGTATTGGCCCCACGTTGGGCGCCAATGTAACAGATAAATTAAAACCTTATGAATGCACATTTTATTTTCCGTATCGGGCCCCACGTCTGGGAACTTAGATACGCAAAATGAAATGGAACATTACAAATGCACAAAACACAAACATGCAACACATAACATTAATTTGTGCCCAGTCATCCATATGGATAACGAAGTCCGAACCCAGGATGACGAGGTTTCATAATTGTTCTAGGTCCATCAGTCAATCCTGTGATTGTATTTTTTCTGGGTGGTTGCCTTTAGTTCGCAACGATAGTTGTTTTCATAGCTTGTGTTTGGTCTAGGAATTTCTAATCCTAAGGGGCATCTAGATTCCGGCAACAACACAAGACTGTCAACAATTTAATATCCGTGTTGGGGGACGGCTTGCGTGTTTGTACTGGATCGCTCCTAGAATGTTTGGAGCGCTATAAATGCACATTAAAATTCAGGACAGATGTACAAACCATAGTATAACATACAAAATAAATTGACAAAATGTTCTCAACAGTTTACAAACGTAACACACTCCATGCAACAATCGACGAATTTTCCATGAATTGCATTCTCCAATTCATGGAAAATTCTTAAAACTATATAACATTCACCACAACTACTTAACAAACGTAACAAATTGCTGGAGAAATTCTGATGAAAACGATACCTCAGATTTTTAGTGGACTGCCCTCTAATGCTTATTACTTGACAGATACGCGTATTTCGACTGCCACTTGCAGTCTTCCTTAGTGTCAATTAGTTACTAGTTTAATTTCTATATTTAATCATCTATTAATTTTCATGAAGGAATGTTTTAGGGGCTCTTCAAAAGCATTGGGAGGAATTTTGGCAAGTTTAAGGTACAATCCAAAGCACTCCAGCTTATTTTCCAATCAGTGTACTTATACCTGCTTAGCTGCCAAGATAAAACCTCGTATTAGGGCACTACTGGTAATTTCTTGAAGGTTATTATATTCAATTTCTTCATGCTACGTTTAGTTATAAAAGCGAGTAGGTACAAATTTGCTACGCCCTTGTTGTTTGTTGATAGCTACCGTAAGCTAGTTGAAATTCCGTGGAATCTTCAAAATCAGTGTTCTACACTGAAGGACTCTTCTGTTATAATTGTATTTGAACAATCTTTTAAAGTTCCCTAATGGTGACTCTGGTGGCAAATCTTGACATCTCGAGTGAGTTCAATCTCACTGTTCACCACCGACTCACTCCATACTATGCACAATGTTCAGCATACATATTTGAAAGCCAACCCACTCATCCATACATGCACCGCGGATGGCTTCACGCGAGAAACAAAAAATGATAAGAGGGCGAAAATGTGCGGCCAGTCAAAATGACAGTCGGCGGAGCAGCCGGACCAAATCCTCCCGACTAGCTAAAGGTAGGCGAGGTATAAAAGACAGATGACAAGAGAGCGGCCAAACAACAACTCGCGGCGACGACGGCGCATGTTTGACCTTCCACAAGGTGACCGCATCTCAGTTGGAGAATCGCTGTTTTCACTTGTAGTGCAACTGTGGTTCCGAGCGGGTCGCACTTGAGTGTTCTCCTCCCGATACTTCTTTGGGGTATTTAATTGGTGAATTGAACGGTTTTGGACAGTTGTTGAGTGATACTTGTGGTGTAGCATCTAAGTGTGATTGTCCGGGTCTTAAAATGTCCAAACCACAGTCCGATGAGCAGAAGCGGAAGCAGATCAGTGTCCGAGGAATCTCGGTTCTAGAGGATGTGAACGAAATCAAGAGAGGCTTCAACCGCCATCTCCACTACACCCTGGTGAAGGATCGTAATGTCGCCACCGTGCGCGATTACTACTTCGCCTTGGCCCACACCGTCAAGGATCATCTGGTGTCACGCTGGATCCGAACGCAGCAGCATTACTATGAAAACGACCCCAAGGTAAGGTATTATCACTAAATGGTGATGTCCTACCGCCCCTATCAGGTCTGGTGGAGACGGAAGCATGCACCAATTTGACCTTTAATTGTCTTCAGGGGGCTCCGGCAGAGGTGTAATTTTTTTAACGCATGATAATGCCGTGACACAGTTTTACAGCAGCCAGAAGCGATAGAACGTGTCTTAAAAGAGTTGACCTATTTTGATAATGATTCCATCGCACATAGCATGCGAAAGGACTCATCCATGGATCGAATCCAGTGAAAGTAAAATTAGGTAATAAGAAACGTTTTTTGTTAGATCACTCTCGCTTTTATTTTATTCCGTCCTTTTAATCAATCTATTCTCTAAAATTGGCGAGAGTGAGAGCATTGACCACCATCAGAGATGAGATCCTAATCATTGGACCGGCACCGCCTAACAGCAGTCAGTAGTGGGTAGAATTGGTTTTTGTGTGCGGCGAAGAGAATCTTCGCCCTCATCTGGTGAGAAATGCCGGTTATTCGTCAGATCAGTCCGATCTGTATGAGCCTTTTCTTCTCAATTGTCACCGACGACAATTTACCAATCAAGCAGCAAAACTGTAGGGAGCGTTTTATATAAGCAAGTTGCTTAGAAATTTTGACAGAAAATTTTCATCATGAGATTGGATGCTGATTGATAATATCGCTTACTCCAAAGGTCAATTGGACATCGGCACTGGGTCTCTATTTTCATCACTACAAACGGCCATGACGGTCTCGATGCGTTGTTATCGCTCTTAATTACAAACTAAGCATTTTTAACCCATAGGGGATCCGGTTTAATCCAGTGCGGCATTTACTGTTTTTAAAGGAATGCAAGTGACTCACTTCTGATATGTGGCAGAGGTCGAATAGAAGGTTAAAAAATTGGAAAAAATGACGAGGGCAAAAGGACAAACCAACAAGCAATCAACAATCGACTAGCCATTCGGGGCAGTTGTGATCTCATTTCCCTGAGTGTTTCAATCAGATTGGTTCTCAGCCGTTGATGAATGATTACCGCAGATTCAATGTTGTTACAAACTTCCAATAGTTTAAGAACTTCCCGACGCAGTTGCAGTTCTATGCTAAAACTAAATAAATAAAAACAAGTTGCCCTTCGAATTTCATTTCCTCCAGTTCACTAGGGTAACTGTATGAACTTCATATGTTCATATGATACCCACTCGTCAAAAATACAATGCCAACCAGTACCGTGTCGCTATCCTCTATTCTCTATTCCATGCTCCACAGCCTCCGCCGTAGCAGTTTTGTTGTATGTTCTTTACCGGCTCACTGTGTTTATGCAGTTCAGCAAATAGGGAAATGTGGCTCAAAACGCCTAACGTTTAAAAACACCCCTGGATTATTCTTGAAACATCCTTGACAAACGATTTCAACATATATGTTCTCTTTTACCGAAATCAGTTAAGAGTATCCTTTAAGGTGAAGATATGACGAAGCCACACTTCAAATTTTCAAGAGCACAAATCTACGGAACCGAATGTCAGATTGCACTGAAAAGTTGATCAATTGGTCACCACCAGCGGATAACCAATCGATCCACTTTTCAGCACAAACCGACTTTCAGTTCTTCAGATTTGTGCTCTTGAAAATTTAAGATGTGGCTTCGTCATATCTTCACCTTAATTGGTTTCTAAATTGCCACATTTCCACCTTTTCAAGCTTAATTAAGCGAAATTTATGTTGGGAGTTAACATAGCAAACTCGTGGAGACGCATGGTTGCTAATAAGTACCTACATACATTTTATTATCCATGAGGCGAAAAACAACTTTACGCCTACCGACTCTGGTTAAAGGAATAATAGGAAATTATGGTTAACATGAAGTTGGTCTGACACATGAGTCGAAATAATTCGAGAAGGTTTAGTCGATGAATATGAAATAAAAATAAAAAATTTAAACGGCAATAGCCTCACCAGAACTAATTAAATTTCAAATTGTTTTGTTGCATGCACTTCTGCAGCAGTCAACACCAGACGTAAGTTTACAGAAGACCATTTTGACACAATAAAGTAACTTAGCTTCACAATAGATATGGAATGTCAAATGTGGCATTTTGAACCAGATTCCCTTTGAAGGCGGTCTCTCGCCTCCATACGGAGCCGTTGAATGGTGAGAGAAGCAAGGATCGCTTGCGATCGCGTGCACGGTCATGTGTTTGGTTCGCATCACGTGATTCGATGTTGAAAGCCAAACTGCTCACTATCTGGTAATTTATTGGCTCAGAAACTGTTTCGTCCAGCGTTTCTCAACCAAAGCGGTGGGTCCAAATAAACGCTTCCAGTAGTACGGTAAACTGGAAACAACTTCTGTGGTGACATTACATATAATAAAAATGTTTCCAAATGAATTTTCGGCAAAATAGTAACCTTTAACGACATAGCGTGATCGAATTTTGTCCATTTTAACATCAAATAAAACTACTCAAAAACCTAAAAAGGGCCTGTCCATAAACTACGTAGACTCTGAGGGGGAGTGGGGAGGCTAGCAAAAGTCTACTCTTCATACAAATTTTCAAATTTTTGTATGAACATAAGTCTACGGAGGGGGAGAGGGGTCTAAGATGACCAAAAATGAGTCTACGTAGTTTATGGATAGTGCCAAAGGGGCCATCCATTAAGTACGTCACGGTCCTACCCAAGTAACACAACTAGTTATATAGTAGTTAAATATGCATGTTTCATACATAGTCGATTGTATTTTAACTGTATTATTGACTGCATTCCGGACACCTATATATTGAAAACAGCGCAAAAAATGGCGTCTTATACAACATCTTACTAGTTGTATAAGATGTATTTGAATACACTTGGCGTACTAATGATTATACATCCACCTAACTTTCAAAACGGCATGTTTTACAATCAAGTTATTCTTTAGTAAAATGAACTAGAAAAATGCTTATATCATACAAAGACATCCATTGGTTGCAAATAAGCTATTTTTAGATATTATGACTTTAAGAAAGCATATATATTACATGTCATATGCATAGGTTGAAATTCAGCTATATGAAGGTAATATGACTTGCATAAACCATTTTTATAACAGACAAATAAGAGACAACAAGTGAAAACAAAAATCTGGGCAAAAACTAATAAAAAGCACATTATAATAAAATTAATAATAATGTTCAACTAGTTCAATGCAAAAAATTATGTCAACGTGATGGAGTCAGAAATTGTTAATTATCCGGATAATATATTTTTGCATAGGCCTTTTCTTATTGAAGGTAGCGATATTTTATCTGCGCTTAAAAATTTATCGTGGAACTTTTAATTTTATTTAACCATAATTCAAGCGCCACTGAGATAAACCTATATTGTAGCATGAACCACCCGAAAAATGCTGTTTTATCATTTTTGTGTTTCGGTCCACAAGATCAAACAACATGGCGCAAGCTTCATGAAACTTACAGTGCCGTTCAGAAAAGTGAAGAATATTCCTTGAAATTATCTGATTTGTCTTTATTAAAGAGACTTTCAGCCCTTGGCTGGTTCGTCTCTTCGGGGTTGTTCATGAACCACGTAAACCAAAATTTGGTCATCTCAGATCACCCCCCCTCACCCTCGTAGACTTTTCTTCATACAAAAATTTTGAAATTCATGTGGTGCGTAGACTTTGACATGACCAATCCCACCTACCCCCTACAAGTCTACGTGATTTATGAACAGCCCCTTCACAACATTTTATATTCGAAGACCCGTTGTTCAACTATTTTTTTTGTAATGATTATATGTAGAATCATGTAAATTAGTTTCATATATTTGCCTATCTATTAATAATTTTGAGCGGTACTGTAATCTGAATAGTTTTTAAACTGATCCACAAATCCAATGCCTTGATTTGAAAATACGTTGGAATCATGTCAGAACTACGTCTTAAAAGCAACACAATAATATTTTATTGAAGAATTTATTTTAAACATTTATTATACGTCTCTTCAACGTGTTGTTGACATTATGAGTGTCAATTAAAATCTACAACTATAATACAACTCCAAAAATACTAAATTACAACAGAGACCTGAGTGGGACTTAACCTGTCAGAATGTCAGATGTCAAAATATGTTTATCGAAAATCGCGTTGTTTTCTCTACCTCTACCAGAATTTTATTCCACGATAGTCGATGATTTATTTGGCCATAGTGTAAAAAATACGTGATTGGACGGTTGACGAATTTAGGCACATATTAATAAAAGTTGGGGCTTCAATCAAATGATGCTGCATCATCAATCAAAACAACAAAGGTTCATGTAGAGATGTGCAGGTTCCCAGTGGTGCTAAAATCTACCGGAGATTGATGCCTTCGGATACCAACAGCTGTTAGAAGTGGCCAGCAAATTTTCTGAGTTGAACTGGATCGCAGCTCTTGTTGGAGATCGGATAGCTCCAGATGTATGGACGTTTCATGCGGGTGGACCTGTAGATTGAACTCTGCCAAACTGATGACTCCCGGTTCGGCCATACTGGTGAGTATAAGCTCCTAGCGCATTGCGGTTAGTGTTCTTCCTTGGGAATTAGACGAGAACTTTAGAAGACATGCAGGACTGCTGGATAAATCTTTCAGCATTTATGAACAAGATTTCTCCATAAAAATCGTAAAATCAACTAGCGTTTTTGATGCTACAGGAACGATTTATAGGTGCATAATCAACGTATTCTTTACATGATAATGCCAAGAAAAATTCCAATAGGTGATTGAACGTTTATTTTTCTGTTTGTTATTGGCCAACACAATTGGAACTTTATAATAACACAAGATGTTTTATCATACGCTAATAATACATTTGTAATACATCTTCCAAAATTTTTATTTTCAAAGATGTTTTCTGTGTTACTTGGGTAGGGAGGAGGGGGGGTTTGTGAAAGTGTGACAAGCAATGTATTAAGTATAAGAAAAACTCGTACGATGGAGGAAGGGGGGGGGTCAAAAATTCCCAATTTTAGCGTGACGTACTTAATGGATGCTCCCAAACTCAAATATCTTCAAGTTTTGGGGTTTGACATTTCATTTGCACAATAAAATAATGGTCATGCTAGCACTAGTAGGTATCTCTAGTAGACACGCCTAGATGGGTATTAGAGTGGGTCATCGTTTATATGAAAAACCCAGATTTATCCACCTAGAGGTGATAGTGCCTTTCTCGTCAAATATGTACTCATGATCTTTCCGTCGACGCAATCAATCTTGCCTTAGAGTCAGTGATCAGTCCCAAATCTCTGAGAATACTTTATTTAGAAAATTATGAATTTTATCAAGGTCATCATCGAATTGGGCACTTATTCCGACGTTATATTCAACGTATGGGCAGAGCTGAAAGTATCAGTCCTTTTAGTTGACTGCTTGACCACCTTCACTGGAGGCTAATTCATACCAAGATGACAATTACTGGCCAGGATTAAACTTTTTCCACAGAACACTTTGACAAAGTTTTATCTGCATATTTTATGCTATATTTTATTATCATTGGTTGCAAAATTCATGTAATTTGAATTGCCAATGCTATATCACATTCAAATATCAACCACATTACAGAGCTCGCCCTCCAGCCGCATCAAAATTTTGCGTAGTAATTTTAGATGCAAATAAAGACTTAAAAGAATGTTCCGGGCTGATGCGCTTAAATTTTAATTTTTCCATACAAGGTTGATCCATCCTACTGTAAATTTACGTCTCAGGAATCTAAAATGGTGTGATTTAATGAGATCGCTTTAGTTTTTTTAGGTTTCTGGTTCTCTTACACATATCTATCGCTTGCATTCATTTAGTTCAATTTCGTAATTTCGCTAAAGCACCCAACGCTGCTTCTGCAACACCACCGGTAGCCTCTTATGTAATCTGAGTATATTTTGTATTGCTTACGAGACCCCCGGAAATGATTCCGTAACACTACCGCTATATTCAAATGTGATCTGAGTTTATAAAACTGTTAATCAGGTTACCCGGAACTAAAAACACTACCGGTAGTAACTTCTGTGGACTGTGCCTATTTTCTTATCATCAGGTTGCTGACAAAAAAGCGATTTGATGTACCGCAAGCATGGGTTTGATTCACTTTATGTATGTCCACTTCCAGTGGGACACCCTTAACCGGTTCCGGAAAACTAACATGGTTCATTTTTACATTTGACCAATTCCGGCGGAACACCTGAAACCGGTTGTGGAATACTATCGGTGGTCTCTAACGTAATCTGAGCTGGTTTTCTTGAAAACCTTTCATCAGCTTATCGAAAAAACCGCGGTTTGATGAAGCGCATGCATGGAGTTGGGTTCCCTTCTACATTTGACCACATCCAGAGGGACACCGGGAACCGATTCTGGGACACTACTAGTTTTCCCAAGCATGATCTGAGATATTTTTTCTTGGTAACCGTTCATCAGGATACCTTAAAAGCCATTTGATGTGTCGCGAATATTTTTTATTTCTCTTTTACATTCGGCTACTTTCAGCGAGATACCTCAAATCGATTCCGGAACACTATCAGTAGTTTCTAATGTGGGCATAGCTTATTTTCTTACTGATCGTACAAGTTATCGAAAAGGCCATGATTTGATGTGTCGCATGTATGAATTAGGCCACTTCCGGCGGGACACCAGGAACCGATTCCGGGATGCTACCGGTTCAGATATGATCTGAGACTATTTTCCTGCTTACCGTTCCTCAGGTTATAGAAAAAGCGGCGATTTGATGTGTCGCATGCTTGGGTTTGGTTCACTTTTATATTTGACCACTTCAGGCGGGATACCCGGAACCAGTTCCGGAACTCTACCGGATCAGATATGGTCTGAGACTAGGTCTGAGACTATTTTCCTGTTAACCATTCATCAGGTTACATAAAAAGCGGTGATTTGATGTGTCGTATGCATGGGTTTGTTTCACTTTTACATTTGGCCACTTACAGTGGGACACCCGGAACCGGTTCCGGTATGCTACCGGTTTAGATATGGTTCGAGACTATTTTCCTGTCTACCGTTCATCAGGTTATACAAAAAGCTGCAATTTGATGTGTTGCATGCATGGGTTTTGTTCACTTTTATATTTGGCCACTTCCGGCGGGAAACCCAGAACCGGTTCCGAAACACTACCGGTTCAGAAATAATCTGCGACTATTTTCCTGCTCACAGTTCGTCTGATAATCGAAAATGCCGTGGTTAGCTGGGTCGCATGCATGGGTTTGTTGCAATTTCATATCTGGCCCCTTCCTGGGGTACCGGTCCGGAACACCTAAATGGCCATAACTCCGGAACGGCTGGACCGATTCAAACCATTTTCAATAGGAAACAATGGGACAATATTTCGCGTCGATTGAAAACAAAAGCGTTGAAATCGGATGATATTTACTATCCAAAAGTGAGGTGACATTTTTGTACACATACACACATACACACGCACACACATACATACACACACACATACATACACACAGACATCATCTCAACTCGTCGAGCTGAGTCGATTGGTATATAAGACTTGGCCCTCCGGGGGTTCTATCAAAATTTCATTTTTGGAGTGAACATATAGCCTTTCGGTACACCTTGGTGTACGAGAAAGGCAAAAATGAAAAATTCAATGGTATCCCATCAGATCAAAGCTTTTTTGATCCCATTTCTGAACCCAAATAGGTGTGCAAAATTTGGACACGATCGGTTATGTCTACGTTTTGCGCATCGCGTTTGAAGTTTGTATGGGGTTTTACATGGGAAAACACGCTTTTTTGCATTTCTCTCATAACAAGCTCAAATTTTTCTAAAACCGTGTAACCGATAAATTGATAACATAGCCTAGGGTGTCCTGAAAAACTTTGTCGAAGACCGCGAAGAGATCTGATGCTTATGAAAAAAGTTATAGCGTTGGCATTGCTTGGCGAAACAGCATGATTTTGTTGCTATTGTTATTCCTTTACATGTTAAAACATAAACACATGCATGCGGTTCGTTGGTTATAACTATTTTTACAAGCATCGGATCGATATGCGGTCTTCAACAAAGTTTTTCAGCACATCCTAGGCTATCATTTTACAGTATCGGTTAAAAAGTTTCAGACAAACTAAGTTGAAAATATGGCTAAAATGCAAAAAATATGTTTTCCCATACAAAATCCCATACAAATTTCAATTGCAATGCGCAAAGTGTAGACACAACCGATCGTGCTCATATTTTGCACAGATACTCAGGACCCGAAACGGAATCAAAAAAGCTTTGATCTAAGAAAACGGTTCCGATGACCCACACTAATGGGTATTCTACGGTGCTTGATTTGGCATATTTTTGTACTCCAGTGTACTGAAAGGCTTTATGTTCGTTTTTATGTTCAAATTACCAATTTTCGATAGAAGGCTCGGGTCGAGTCACATATACCAATCAACTCAGTTCGATGAATTAAGGTGTTTCACGAATCGAACCAGAATTTTACCGCATTGTTTGCTATTGTTTGCTATTGGGCTGTTCGGGCTCGTTTGGAAGTTAACCATCAATGTTAACTTCTATTCCCGATCCGCCTAGATAGCTGTGTAGTGTCGGTAGCGGTTGTCTCAATTGGCTAAGAATTACTCTACGGACCGCCTGATCCAGTGGTAAGAGTCCACTAAACAGGTGACCCCTAATTCATGGTGTTATGCGGCTTTATGCTTACCGTGCCAAGGAATGAATGGTTTGGGGGGTCTAATAAAAATCTAACCACAAACGGAGCCTGTGGAGAATTAGGGCGTCCTCCACAGTAATACGCCCTTACTGCTCTAACCGGAGCAATAGTGCAGTGGACCTTTCGTTTCTCCGAAATAATCAGTTGCCTTTCTTAAGTCTCAAATTTGAGGCTAAATAAGGGCGGGATTATTCAAATGTTGTAAATTAGCTTAAATTACAATATGGGTTCGCTTAATGCGTTTTCGCCATTGGCGTTTTTCAATCGACACCGATATAGTTTGTTTGACGTTTCCTTTTTGTGCTGTGATTGTGAAGAGTGTAACCCTGTCTAGTTTGGGTAGTGGCTACGGCTAGGAAACCAGCGTAAAAAGCGTGCGTTGCCCAATTGGCTCTACTTCAAAAAGTTCATTTTCGTAGGGTAACTTCTGTATAGGTTACCTTGTGAACCCAGTTTCGCTTCTTTCATTGTAAATGAAGTGTCGTGCCTCGAGCATGGTTTATCTTAGAATAACGTTAACAGTATGTTTTAACCTTTCCTTATGGATACCTTCAAGCAAGCTCTTGTATTCAGCATCTTATCGCTGATATTTGCCAGTATTACTACGATGATTACATCATCTGAAGTAGCTCAAACATTAATTTGAGATGCTTCAGTTTGATGGATTACTTAGGTAGTATAGTTCATGGATAACTTAACATAGAATTGCACTTAACCCAAATCTGCATGAGCAGAATTTGTCATGAGTTGACTGGTTGGCATGTGTCAGATGAGGAGTCTCCATTTGACCTTCTTTGCACTTTTGAGTGTTCCTTCGCATACTATGCGTATTTAGGCGTCCCTGCTCAAAAATGGGGGAACCTGTACTAATTGGTTGCAACCACATTTAATGGATAACTCGCTTCCATTGCTACTCCAAGAGAGTTTCATGGTGGTTTTGTTATTACAACGCCCTCCATTGTGGTATACCATAACTATTGCTTTGAAAGAAGCTTGTCCTCTGCGGTCTGTGCGGATCACAAGAGGTATTCCTGAATGGAACTCTGATCTGTTAGTTCAAAATATCTTCGGACAAACCATTATGTTGTATAGTTACGAATCTCTAGCTTCCGCCCGAGAATTATAGCTATATAATCGACTTAGTGGGCCCTAAAAAGATTTGCTTACTTCCAATCTCCAGGAGCAAATGGTGGTTTGCCCTATTTTTCTCTAAAGGGATTTGAGTATTCAAACATGTTTTGAACTCTTGTAGTTTTCTATTGGATATTTCCATGGCGTGAAATTATTTGATAGTTTTATCCGGAAAGGGTGCGTGCGTTGTATAAAGAAGGAATGAGTTCCTGGTTACCTGGTTCTTTTTGAAATGCTTGAAACACATTGTCGATTATCACATCTGTGATGTTCGTTTCGTTTGACTGACATGCCTATTCATGTGAACTCACATGCCTCCCAATTTGGGATGTCCACATTGACTCTTTTACACAAAGTTGTATAAGTTTTCAAGAAAGTACTCGCTCAAACGTAGTTTTTGCTTGGGTAATTTCTTGAATATTGAGACTGCTTTCGATGACGTGCCATTCAATGTCATATTGAAAGTTGCATGACGTCACAAGCTACCTCCAATGAGCTGGCTCTCTTTACGCTTATGCGTTTTACAGTGTCCTTTTCAGGGCACTGATTAAACCCCTTGTGGTGTGGGCTATGAGCTCTCGTTGCGCTTATGCGTTCATTCCCTTTTCTAGGGCACCCCTTCCTATTTCATCACCTTTCCCTTTTCTAATCTCATTCCATCCCTTGTCCCATTCTCCCTCAGGTAAATGATGAAATAGGCTTACATCATGGCGATGGCACAAATGTCCCAAATGGAGGATAACATGCCTCTGGAGCCGACCTTCTGATACCTGATACCTCTAGTAGACACGCCTAGATGGGTGTTCTAAGGTGCTTGATTTGGCATATTTTTGTACACCAGTGTACTGAAAGGCTTTAGGTTCGTTTTTATGTTCAAACAACGAATTTTCGATAGAAGGCTCGGAGGGTCGAGTCACATATACCAATCAACTCAGTTCGACGAATTAAGGTGTTTCACGAATCGAAACAGAATTTTACCGCATTGTTTGCTATTGTAAATGATCCGGATCGGTCATGGCGTTCCGGAGTTATAGCCAGTTTAGTGATCCGAACCAGTACCGATGGATATTTCCATATATAAAGATGATCCAAACCCATCATGTGACACATCACATTGCGCCGCCTTTAGTAACCCGTAACATGGTTGATGAATTTTATACGGAGTTCATCAATGGAGACAAAAAAATCCACGATGTCAGCCGAGCTGCGCAATATCAGTCTTATCAAGTGACTACTGATATTGCACCATCGTCACTATCACTTCAGGCCGTACAAAATCAAAACGACAATGACAGGCAACGACTTGATATTGACCGGCACCCTAGATCACAATCATTGCAACCAGGGTTACCAGATGATTTTTTGAAAAATCTGTATCGCTATTCCGTCCAAAAATCTGTATCCCATACAAAATTTAGGTGAAACATCTGTATCCCATACAAAAATAAAATAGCTCATCTAGCTCAAAAATCTGTATTTCATATAAAACGAAATCTGTACGGATGCTCAAAATTCTGTATAATAAATACAGATAAATCTGAATAAATGGTATCCCTGATTGCAACTGATGTGATATTAGTGGTTTTCGCCAAAACTCAAACTTTTGTATGATCAACATGCAAAACTTGTTACTTTGTACCAGATATTAAAATATCATCTTGGTAAATCTTCATTTGTATTTTTAAACGAATTTTAAAGATAGCCTATCAGTGATATCCACACACCATCACAGTCAGTCCAGTTCTGATGGAGCAAGGAAAGTGACGGTGACTCAATAGAGTGCACGCTGACTTGGAGCGCAGTCGGCCTATCAAAGTCAGCTATTTGCTTACCGTTGACAGTGACAGAGTGCAACTCTGGATGTCAGTTAAACATTCAAGATGGTGACCTAAAATCCAAAATTCAAGATGGCTGCTGTTTTAATGAGTATCAGGCTCTAGAACCATGCAATATGGGTATATTTATTATGAGGAAGATACTCGGAGTCCAAAGTGGCGACCAAAAAATCCAAGATGGAAGCTCAAAATTCAATATGGCTTTTGTTTTAAGGAGTTTTAAGCTCCATGTAATATGGGTATAAATATTTGGTATGGAGAAGATGCCCGGAGTCAAAAATTGGTGACTAAATCATCCAAGATGATTGCCCAAAATTCAAAATGGTGCCTGTTCAATCCTTCAGGATGCGCGTCATTGTAGAAAGCACAACACTACCAAAAACCTCGCTCGAATTTAAGGCTCTAAAACCATGAAGTATGAGAATATTTGTATTTGATATAGGGAAGTAGTCCGGAGTCCAGTATATCCAAGATGGTATTTTCAAATTCAAGAAGGCGATGCACAATTCACTATTGCGAATTTTAATGGAATATTTGTAAATGTTTTTCGGAGTTGGAAACTGTGGTGAAAAAAATGTATGATGGCAATCCTATGTTTGAAACGCAACAGAGATTTAAAATCCTGAATTTTGCAATGGTCTATTTGGTGTGGAGAAGATTCCCGGAGTTAAAACAAGGTAACCAAAAAATCCAATGTGACGTTCCAAAATACCTCATCGTGAGCAGATCGAAGGGACAGAAAAACATATCAACATTTGAATATCCGACCGGTTTATCCAACCAAGTAACTGTGCCGCTTGACCTTCATAGTATTCACCACACAATCTATCACCTTACGAATACTATAAATATCCCCTATCCATAGATCGCATCACCGACCCAACGGTGACTCCCAGATCTCCCATCCTTTCCGTCTAACCAATACCCCAGTCCGTGCTGGTTGTGGGGATGCAGAGGTACTCTCGGTCTTTAGTAGCAACAACCAGCACACTCTAACATTCCTTTCCCTTCCCAACTGTACGTGGCCGGCGCCGTTATTGATTAAAAACGTATGAGCTGCTTAAATTGCACTTTGAGAATAAGTGGAGTGTCCCAGCCCTTATTCATTTGGATCTCAGTGCAATTGATACCAGCTCAGATCAATCACGGAGGAGCAACTATTGACATGTATAGTCAGATTTGATCGTTGATCGTTATCGAAAGGTACCACCATAATTCAACAGATGGCGGTGCCGTCGGTGACGCTTGCCGTTAGTATGGGAAAATAACAGAGTCCCATGTCTTCTTGATAAAGTAGTTTTCGATTAAACTTTGACAAAATTAGGAAACAGAGCGTAACGCGACACCACAACTCAAAAAATGGCGAATCCTGGCTTTGTACCACGAAATTTGCCACCTTCTGGGAACATTTTTCAGAATTTTAAGTACTCAAAGATAAATGTAAGTAATTATCTTTGTTTATGAGTGTTAAGAAGTTCAAAAATCATGGTGTAGAAGCGCGTGGACTCTGTCTCATGGGCTTTTTAATCTTATTTATGATTTGATTGTTTTGGGCTAACATTGATCATCCAAGTTAATAATGTTCGCTTGGATTGAAAATATACTTACAACTTGAATGTGGGATCACTAAATTTGCATATGTTCTTACCCGTTATGTGCTTTTTGAACTTATTTAAGAGAGTATTACTTTCTCCGGCAACATTCGACGCTCATTTAAGGCCATTCATTTATAGATTTAAGGTGTACTTTGTTTTTGTTATAGTTTAAAGTAAAACATCTTTGGGACGATGATTAACCTGGGCTTGTTAGGGGAATATCTGTAAATAAAAAGAAAATCGCGTTAAGTACTGTTCCTTTGAATTCCACTAAGAATTTTCATCCTTTGACAGATACGTATTTCGACCTCAACTGTAAGGTCGTCTTCAGTGTCTTGTACTTGACTCGACTTCAATCGATATATTGAAACAAAATATTGTGCCGACACTAACAGTGACGGACCGCACAAACTTAGGCAAAATACTCACGCATAATTACAGATCAAATCAGTGTGGCCAGCACCGTAAGGTGCCGGACTGTACAAAATTACAGGAGAATTTATTTAAAATATTTAAAATATAACAATTTTATTGAAAAATTTGGCCGACTCTTGAAATGACGAACTTTGCAGTTCTTGTTGAGTAAATACATGAAGGATGATTTTAAACTAACAGATATATTTACATTTTTCAAAGAAAAACAAGGAACAAGCTCACCAATCATCAATCATTCATTCGAGCACTCGTCGACCTATCGCTAAAACGATACAATCGTGCGACACTATTTTTCGGCACTCGCATCCACAGCAAAGAACAACACAATACTGAACACTCATAAATTAAATTTTCACTGATTATCGATTTACTTGAATAGAGTAGTTTATGATATCGATCTCTACAGTCTTCTAGAGCCTCATATCGTGACTTGTAATCATAACCAGCATGAACTGTGATGCGAAAAGCAGTTACATTACTATTTTGTTCAAACAACATTAGCTACTTTTCCATTGGATCTTTCAAAATTTTGATCCAAAATTGGTGCGAACATTCCAGGATTGCCTTGAACTGTAAATGACTAAACAATGCCTTAAAAAAAATGCCAAACAAATGTTCTATTAACATCCTTCAATATTCTTTACAGAGAATTATTATAGAACTCTAACACGGTCTGCCACGACCGTGACATGTGAAGTTTGCACACATGCAATTGTTTACATTTGTACATCAATATAGGTAAATTTTAGTTTATTAGCTTTTTCAGAAATTCTTCAAGAAATATTCCTATGAACATGCCATTCATGAACAAATCCTTGGAAGCCTTTCTACCGGAGATCATCTAGAAAATCTCTAATAATTACCAAAAGTTTCTCACAAAAATTCAGCCAGATGCTACATCGAAAATTCTGTAGGAATAATCTGCTTTGCGGCAGTTGCCAACATCCGAGTGATGAAATCAAAACAGAAAAAGTGTTGCCGTTCAACCGGCTGTTCACTGTTCGCTTCTCTATCTATTTTCTCTAAAACGTTGCTATGAATTCCTGATTTTTCCTTGTGTTTTTTAGTCTAAACATAATAGAGAAATTTGCTATGAAGTTTATGTTCCTGATAATCTGATGGAACATTTTTCTTCCATAACTTTATGTTCAAACGATTCTGACCTTTTGAAAACCACTGGTATGACAGAAACAAAATGCACTTCATTGATATGCACAGCATGTTCAACTTTTCGCCCCCTCAACCCTTGTCCGGTCCGGTTTACCGCCACCAGCATCAACGACAAAGGCAGTTTACTGTCTCAATTTGTAGTACAACACGCCGCCGTCGTCGAATCGTGAGCGCGCCGTCACCAAGCGCACGTTTTTGCACCAGAAAATATGACCTATAAATAGAAGGTCCGACACCACTGTGTTCGCGGTTTGGAAAAGTCTTTCAAAAGACCTCTGGCGGTCGGCGCTAGATTTTTGGCGGTGGCGAGTGGCGACAGTCGTGTAAATTATACTCTATCGCTTAACTCCGGCGGTCCCTCTTTGACTGCCATTATTGGGGACACTGACGATTGCCCAAACCTCAGACAGGCGTTACATGGATGACCCCATCCAGCAAGGTTAAACGGTATCAATTGATAATCCTATCCCTCGCCGAACGGCCTACTGCGGAGGCAGCCGTTGCGTATGAATAGAAGCCTCTAATCAATGGGAACAGGGCGCTAATTTCTTTCATTAATCGGATTGATTTGATCGCGGTAGGCGACATGTTTGCGCTAGCGCCAACTTGGATGGGTGTTTACTGTCTCACGTCGTAAGCGGGCTAAAAACATTGCACCGAGCCGGCCATGTTTCTAGAAGATCTTAGAGGATTTTGTTTTGTTTGATTGTTCATGTTCATGTTTATAGTAACGGAAGGTTTCATCGATAAGAGGATGATCTTGTGGACGAACGTTATCAGAATAGTGGCGCACGACTGCCAGATGCCAAGGTTGATGTTGTGCCAACTAGAATGTGTTTTTTTTTGTCATTTCCGTAGGTAATCTTATCTGAATAAATTCTAACTAAGGAATGCACAAATGAACGCATGTTGTTCACAAACTTAACCACGCTGTCATGTAATGATCTCATTTTTGTTTATTTATTATTATTGGCACTATCTCGTGCATGTAATGAATTTCAATACAGAAATGAATTATTTTCGAATCGGAAAACAATGGGTTATCAATGGAATATTGAAATAATGAAAATGGCCACTATGGAATAAGTAGATTGCGCCACCGTAGCCTTGTGTGTTTGACATTACTTGACTACTGTTACATAGTCCATATACAGTGGCCCCTTAGTTTTGAAACGATGAGTATCAGAAAAGTTTGCTTCAATGATCCAACGTAAGACGAGTTTCATAATCGTTTCTTCTATCTGGTTGTTGTTTTGTCCATATCAACATTGTTTGTGAATGATAAAAGGTGGATTCATTACTATCAAAACCATCCATCATTAAATAAAAAGCATCAACAGACAAAAGTCTTCTGACTCTCTTTCCAACAACTCAATCCAGAAGCATAATAACGAAAAAAACGTAGTTAAATATTTAAATATGCGCAAATATTAACCCTTATGTGGCCGATGGGGTACTCGGGTACCCAGCGCCCATTTAAAATGCACGGTGTAGAAAAAAGCAAAAAGTTTGTCGGACACATAACGGTTAATCAAATCTTACGGTTTCATCATGAATGTATTGAACATTATAATTATGACCGCACTCATACTGTGCTGCTACCAATGTGTAGTTGCTTCGTGGCGGCCATAAAGTAAGATCTTATTTTACACAGGAGTAATGGCAGATAAAGGAGGCGCATGGTGGTCAATAGGTTGATTGTTTTGTTTATTAATTTACTGACCGAAATTCAAGATGACCGCTGTTTTACGGAGTATCGAACTCTTTTTGTCTTTCTCCTACACTAAGTGTACTGGAAAGGCTATATGTTCACTCCAAAAATGACTCTTTGATAGAAGGCCCGGAAGGTCGAATCACATATACCAATCAACTTAGCTCGACGAATTGAGGTGATGTCTGTGTGTGTGTATGTGTGTGTACAAAATGAACTCATATCACTTTTTTGTACTAAATCTCAACCGATTTTAACGACCGACGGTTCATTCGACGCGGAATGTGGTCCCATTGTTTCCTATTGAAAATAGTTCGGATCGGTCCAGCCGATTCGGAGTTATGGCCTTCTAGGTGTTCCAGACCAGTACCCTTGGAAGGGGCATTACATAAAACTGTAAGAAACACATACATGCGACACATCAAACTGTGGCATTTTGGATAACCTGATGAACAGTTAGTAAGAAAACAGTCTCATATCACTTTTTTGTACTAAATCTCAACCGATTTTAACGACCGACGGTTCATTCGACGCGGAATCTGATCCCATTGTTTCCTATTAAAAATGATTCGGATCGGTCCAGCCGTTCCGGAGCTATGGCCATTTAGGTGTTAAGGCCATTTAGGACTGGTACCCCTGGAAGGGGCCAGACATGAAAATACACCAAACCCATACATACGACACACCAAACTGCAGCATTTTCGATAACTTGATGAAAGGTTAGCAAGAAAATAATCTCAAACCATATCTGAACCGATAGTGTTCCGGATATCCCGCCGGAAGTGGCCAAAATATAATAGTTAACCAAATCCATGCATACGACACATCGAAGCGTGACTTTTTTGATAACCTAATTAACGGTTGGCAAGAAAATAGTATCAGACCATATCTAAACCGGTAGTGTTCCGGAACCGGTTCCGGGTGTCCCGCTGGAAATGGCCAAATATAATAGTGAACCAAACCCATGCATGCGACACATCAAATCACAGCTTTTCAAATAACCTGATGACCGGTTATTAAGAAGGTAGGCTCAGACCACATTGGGGTCTGTCGGTAGTATTCCAGAACCAATTACGGGTGACCCGCCGGAACTGGTCAAATATAAAAGTGAACCAAAGCCATGCATGCGACACATCAAAGCGCAACGTTTTTGAAGACCTGATGAACGGTTAAAATAATGTGCAGAAAATCCATGATGTCAAACCGAAATTCGAGATGACCGCTGTTTTACGAAGGTTCGAACTCTTTTTTTTATAATTAAGGACAAATTTTGAAGGTGAAACAGGAGACCGTGTTTTTTGCTATCTTGTGAGATGCAAATCGTAACTTCACACAGAATAACCAACCGTTCCAAATGTTCTGGCAATAATATTCATGTCGTCCGCAAAGCACACAAAACAACCACGGATGTTGATGTAACAATACAAAAAACGATTTCTTATCATACTAATATTTTAGCAAAACCATACATTTTACTGTAAATTAACTGTTGTGAATTCTGATACATAGGTTCAAATATGCCGTACATTGTAAGTATGGTATACACGGCGGCTTGCGGTGAAAATTACTATTCTGAGGGTCAATTTAAATACACAACGCCACTAAATTTGTGCAGACTGAGTTTCTTTTCAATTCAACAGAATTATGTTTTCAATTTTGCAATGGACTCGATTACCAATTAACCAAGAACCAAGAACCAAGAACCAAGAACCAAGAACCTTGACATCACCAGGCTGGCACGCTACCACTCGGCTATCGAACCGGTTGATGTGAGAAGAAACAAAACGCACACAAGAAGCGTTGGTGGGTCGATGATCATGTTTTGCCATGGTAAATTTAAAAACATTTTTATGCTTGGCGTTACTGCAAGCTGCTTTTCAGTGTATGTATGGTTTCATACAATAAAATGTACAGGGATTGTACTGTTTTGAATAGGGTCCTAAAATGAAAAATATTTTCCCGATTTTGGCTACATAACACAAAAAAGCATGCTTTTCCGATCTCAATGGTATTTTTCCCGAACTTAAACATTGACATAATAGTTAATAAACTCGAAAATAAACTAATGATGAGCAGGTCTTGTTTGACAGTCGAGGTCAACCTTGACGTAACGAAAGTGAAACGGCGGGTTGCAAAAGACATCACATTGGCTCACTTTTGACAACTAATGTTCCTGTTTGACATACACGTTAAACAAAATTTACCCAAAATTGAGTGCTAAACAAGGAGTGTTGCAAAAATTCTTAAAATTTTTGAAAATATATTTTATGGGCTTTACCTAATAGGGATACTTAAAAAATGAGTAAACATTTCGTTTTAATAAATGCTTGATCGAATTATGCAGAAATTGAGATAGGCCTTTAGGAGCCTATTGTAGTGTCAATACTGGCTGTACAATACATTTAATGGTTTGGGAATGGTTCTCTTTTATTATTTTGTTTTGTTTTACATTACAAAAATCGTACTATGTTACGTTTTTTAAATTATGCTCCTATTATTGGCATTTGAAACCTGCCAGCGAAACGAACATGAAAATTTAGTGAAATAGAGTTATCTTTGAGCGTTCGGACTGGAAACTATCAAGTTCAACATAATTAAACTGTACTTTGGAAATTTTCCGAAACGGCTTGAATAACTCTTCAATTATAGGATCGTCTATGTCAAAGACTGGGTAATCTCTGAGTGCATTAGCAGCTGAAGCTTAGGCTCCCATGCCCCACTAGCCAGAAAACTGGGTTTAGCAAACTAACCATTATTTGTGGCAACACTTTGAGCGGCATGATGGAACTTTGCCGAGCGCGCTAAGTGTTGTTAGACCACTAATGTAGTTGCATGAAGTGGGCGATGAGGTACATAAGTAACATTACAGCGCGCTTAACCGTTATTGCAACATTTGAGGCACCCGTTTGACTAATACTTGTAATCAAGCTTGGAATACATAACAAATATTTACGTCGAATTATATAGTTAACTCCTGGTTAACTCAGAGGTTTACTTATGAGAAAACTAACAAATTCGACTTAAATATAAGCTTGGAACACAGCTGCAACCCGGAGAAAAGAACGTATATTAGAAAGCCTTTCAGTGCCCAGTCCATATGCTAAAGATGGCTCTATATCAATGATAAATGTCATCAATCGTAATTTAAATGATTGATGTTAAAGATGGGAAGGGAAGAAAATTCCCCCATTCCCTTATATAGAAATGAAAAAAAAGGTCACGGTTCATGTCGAAACTCAGGCATTGATTCACAGTAATCTGACCCATGTATCTTTCCGGATTGACCTGTATTCGCGTGCCTCTCACCACACTCTACATACCTAGTCCGCCTTAACTCCTGGAGCAGCTCAGATTGTTGTCATGATTGTCGTTGACCGGCATCCTCGCCGGATTCCAGCATCAGTTCTTTTGGTATCTCGTTTATCACTTAATGGATATCAATAAATTTACATTGCCTTTTTCAGCTAAATTTAGCCTTCTGTCTTGCCTTTCCTTCACTGCAAAAAGTACATTTAGAACAAGTAGAACATTTTATATAAGCAAAACAACGCATGGAAAAAATCTTAAATCGAAAAACCAAACATGCACGGAAAAAATATTTCGAAAATGTGAATGGTTCAAATCAGGGAGAAAAACAGTACAATATATTGTTACATAAAAATCTGATGTAACGGTATAGTAGGTACAATATGCTAAGATTTAATCACACCATTACATTACAATACATTTTATTGCAGCTGATATACTGTATGGTGCACGAAAGGTTTCCACCAAACATTATATGGTTGATTTTTATCCGGGTGCTTCTTTCCTAGCGCTAAAATCCAGTTCCATTTTGTGTACAGCTTTTCTAAACTCCTTGTCAATTTTCGCTAGGTCTTGCTCATAGCGAAGTTCCAAAAGTTTCAACCTCTCATCATATTGCTTTCGCCACAACTCATTCTTCTTTTCTAGAAGGGAAAGCTCTCTCTATATACTTTCCAAGGCGGAATGCTTTTTGTGGAATACAATTTATTGCAGTTTGTTGGGGCGTGTGGTACGCTCGGAACTATGATACCATATTGACAGCAGCTTATATTTCAAGCAGCTTTAATAACTGCAAATTTATTAAACACTTATTAATTCATTTATATTTAATTACAGTATAAAACAAGCTTACATTGTAGTATCAGTTCACGGACAAGTCACCCAACAACAGCGCACAATTCGTAAGTGTTCCACCGCGAACTAAAATGCACTGCTCTTCGTTTTCAACATGTAATAGGCAGCTACTGCGGTGCACGTCGTGTTTCAGGGTTGCCAGTTCCCCAAAGATTCTAACATATAGGAACTATTCGCAACAGTCGCCTTTCTTGTGAATGGGGTAGATTACCCCTTTCTTCCACTTCTCCGGTAGCTGTTCGGTTTCCCAGATCATGACTATCATCCGGTGCAGGCAGATGGCTAACTTTTCTAGGCTAATCTTGATGATCTTACCAGCTGTCTTGTTGGTTTTGAGCTGGTGCATGGTATCGTTAACTTCCCTCGGCGTGGGAGGTGTATCATTTCCGTCCTCTGTTGCACTGGCGTAGTCGTTTCCTCCGTTGCCTTGGCCTCCCGTACCTACATTCTCCATGCCATTCAGGTGTTCATCGAAGTGCTGCTTCCACCTTTCCATCACCTCACGTCCATCCGTCAGGAGGCTGCCATCTTTATTCTTGTAGATTTCGGCTCGCGGCACGAAGCCGTTGCGGGATGTGTTGAGCTTCTGGTAGAACTTCCGTGTTTCTTGGGAACGGCACAGCAGTTCCATTTCTTCGCACACCGCTTCTTCCAGGCGGCGTTACATCTCCCGAAAGAGATGAGTCTGCTATTTCCGTTTCTGTTCGTAACGTTCCACGTTCGGCCGGGTTCCTTACTGCCCGCGCTGCGTTCTTCACCTCCAAAAATGCTTTCCGGCACTTCTCATCGAACCAATCGTTCCGTCGTCTCTGTTCAACGTATCCGATGGTGCCCTCGGCTGCGCCGTTAATGGCTGCTTAACCTGTTTTTCAGCAGTCCTCTAGAGGGGCCACGTCCAGCTCACTCTCGTCGGGCAACGCTGCCTCGAGATTACGCGCACATGCTGAGGATACATTCGGTTGCTTTAGTCTCTCTAGGTTGTGCCGTGGCGGCCGTCGATACCGTACGTTGTTGATGACGGAAAGTTTTGGGCGCAGTACGACCATCACCAGGTAGTGGTCGGAGTCCATGTTAGCGCCACGCTAGGCCCTGACGTCGATAATGTTGGAGAAGTGCCATCCATCAAATCAGAACGTGGTCGATTTGCGAATCCGTCTAGTGGCTTGGGCAGCGATCGTACTCGCGTACGAGCTGTGCGTAGAATGCGTCCTTGTCATCATCAGTACTTCCGGAGTGAGGGCTGTCTAACATATGATCGTGATTCGAATTCTTTACTTTGCAAAAATGAAAATAATTCTACAATCCTTATGCATACTAAATCATGATTTCATTCAACGTACGATCCCACGCGGTGTGCCATTTGGATTCGATCAAATATTTCAGCGTTCATTCACATTTCGCGTGGCGAAAACTGTGCGTCGATGCGTACAAAAATAAATCCACGGCAATTAAACAAGCAGCGGAAAGAAGATGATCCACCGCTGACTTGTTTTGGTGACCTATTTATAGAGATGAAAAACAAAACCCGAGCGTTTCCATTGCAAAGACTGTGGTCGGATATCCTTCGCATGTCACCTGTTGATGCAACGCTGCTGTGTCCTACAAGGAAGGTCACGGCTTTAACGATTGTTGACTGCGAATCCAGGTCCAGAGTAATGAAGACAATTAATGAAGGTCACTTTCGTCGTTCGAACTCAGTTGAATACTCTTAAAACATTGTCGTTTTCAATCTTCATCCCCAACAGCGCGTCTACTACCTGTCGCTGGAGTACTACATGGGTCGTTCGCTGCAGAACACCATGATCAACTTGGGCATCCAAACCTCCTGCGATGAAGCCATGTACCAGCTGGGTCTGGACATCGAAGAGCTAGAAGAACTGGAAGAGGATGCCGGTTTGGGTAATGGCGGTCTCGGTCGTTTGGCTGCCTGTTTCCTGGATTCTATGGCTACCCTGGGAATGCCGGCCTATGGTTACGGTAAGTTTTGGACGATGTCTTGATCATTTGATCGGTTACTTATCTCTGTATGCGTTGATTCACAGGTATTCGCTACGAGTACGGTATCTTCGCCCAGAAGATCAAGAACGGTGAGCAGATCGAGGAACCCGATGATTGGCTGCGTTACGGAAACCCGTGGGAGAAGGCTCGTCCGGAGTACATGATTCCGGTTCATTTCTACGGACGTGTGATCGATACCGCTGAGGGTAAGAAATGGGTTGATACTCAAACCGTCTTCGCCATGCCTTACGATAACCCAGTGCCTGGATACGGAAACAATTTCGTGAACACGCTGCGTCTGTGGTCGGCCAAGTCTCCAATTGATTTCAACCTGAAGTTCTGTAAGTATAAGTAGGGTTGTAAGCCTAGAACTCAAATATCACGATCTATTCTACTTGCAGTTAACGATGGTGACTACATCCAGGCTGTGTTGGATCGTAACTTGGCTGAGAACATTTCACGCGTTCTGTACCCGAACGATAACTTCTTCGAAGGCAAGGAGCTGCGTCTGAAGCAGGAATACTTCATGTGTGCGGCCACCCTGCAGGATATTGTTCGCCGTTACAAGTCCTCCAAGTTCGGTACCCGTGATGCCGTCCGCACATCCTTTGAAGACTTCCCGAACAAGGTCGCCATCCAGCTGAATGATACCCATCCATCGCTGGCCATTCCCGAGCTGATGAGAATTCTAGTCGATGATGAGAAGCTGTCCTGGGAGAAGGCCTGGGATGTTGTGGTGCGCACTTGTGCCTACACCAACCATACCGTTCTTCCGGAAGCTCTGGAACGTTGGCCAGTGTCACTGCTGCAGTCAATTCTGCCTCGCCATCTTGAGATTATCTACCACATAAACTTTTTGCATTTACAAGAAGTTGAGAAGCGCTACCCTGGAGACTTTAATCGCATGCGTGCTCTTTCGTGTGTTGAAGAGGATGGCGATAAGCGCATCAACATGGCCAACCTGTCGATTGTAGGTTCGCATGCCGTGAATGGTGTCGCTGCCATCCATTCCGAAATCATCAAAAAGGATATCTTCAAGTGCTTCTATGAGATGACTCCGGAGAAGTTCCAGAACAAGACCAACGGCATTACTCCACGTCGTTGGCTTCTTCTGTGCAACCCAGGTCTGGCGGATCTGATCGCAGACAAGATCGGAGACGAATGGCCAGCGCATCTGGATCAACTGACCAAGCTGAAGGCATTTGCCAGGGATCCAACATTCCAGCGGGACGTTGCCAAGGTCAAGCAGGAAAACAAGCTGAAGCTCGCTCAGCTGTTAGAGAAGGACTACGGCGTGAAGATCAACGCTGCCTCGATGTTCGACATCCAGGTCAAGCGTATCCATGAGTACAAACGTCAGCTGCTCAACTGCTTGCACATCATCACCCTGTACAACCGCATCAAGCGTGACCCAACGGCCAACTTCACTCCACGTACCATCATGATCGGAGGAAAGGCTGCTCCTGGATACTACATCGCCAAGCAGATCATCAAACTGATCTGCGCCGTTGGCAATGTCGTCAACAACGATCCTATTGTCGGCGATAAGCTCAAGGTTATCTTCCTGGAGAACTACAGAGTCACGTTGGCCGAGAAGATCATGCCAGCTGCCGATCTGTCCGAGCAGATCTCCACCGCCGGTACGGAAGCGTCCGGAACTGGAAACATGAAGTTCATGTTGAACGGTGCCTTAACCATCGGTACCCTGGACGGTGCCAACGTTGAGATGGCAGAGGAGATGGGCAACGATAACATCTTCATCTTCGGTATGACGGTGGATGAGGTCGAAGATCTGAAGCAACGTGGTTACAATGCCTACGATTACTATAACACCAACCCGGATATCAAGCAGTGCGTCGATCAGATCCAGAGTGGATTCTTCAGTCCTGGAAATCCTCACGAGTTCACAGACATCGCCAACGTGCTGATGAAGTACGATCGCTACTTTTTGTTTGCCGATTATGAATCGTACATCAAGGCACAGGATCAGGTGTCGGCCACGTATCAGGTATATATTTCATATGAGCATTTATTCACTAATATTAACCCATAGGCATGGTACACAAACTCCGTAACGTCAAAACCAGCCATTTCAGACCCCCTCCCTTCCCATTGTAACGCTTTTTGTATGTATACTCAAACATTTTTGTATGGGTCGTAACGACAGGTTTGACTCCCCCACTTCCTGTGCTGAATTAAGGGAGGTCAGAGGGGCCATGGCCCTGGGCCCCCACGTTTCAGGGGTCACCACAAAATTTCACTTCACGCAGAAACAAATGTAAGGCAAGAAAAAAGTAGTGCTGGAAACTACTCCTGATTGGATTTTTTGTCATACGAACGTTAAGGTGAAACGGGATGCCGTGATATTTTTCCTATCTTGCCTCTCTTTCTAACAATTTGCTTCGCGATTTTGAAGATGGTTATCTCGAGTTCTATCGCACTGAAGATGCTGAAAAACAATCAGCATATGCACTGCAAGTGAGCATACACAATGATAGGTTTTTCGTTGCAAAATATGAAGTAGAATCTGAGATTACCATCTTAGTAGCAACAGAGCAATGGCGAATATTTCCTCGACCGTCCCGTTCGTCCTTAAATTACTGTCTACTGTATGTGATATGCTGTGGTTCATTTGAGTAAAACTGAATTCAACAATATTTTAAGTTTTTCCTCCTTTCTTTATTTGAACAATTGCTCAAGATATTCTACCGCAAATTCTGGAGATAATCTTTGCCTGAATTCTAGAGGAACTCCTATACTCTATAAATTTGAGAACCAAAAAAGCGTCTGCTGAACATTTGTGTTTATTTGTCTAAAACTTTTGGAAACTTTTTGAAGAATTTTCCAAAGAGTTCATAGAGCATTTCAGGAATTTGAGTCAATTACTTATTTGGAACTCTAGAGTTTGATTTAACATACGACTTACAACTTTTCGAATTAAAGAATCCCAGAACTGTTGAAATTTTTTCAGAGGAATTATAGTAATAATTTTTGGCAGATTATTTTGAAGAGTTTCCAAATTTCTTGAGTTGGGTTTTTTTTTTCAAAAAAAATGATGATATTTTTGGAGAAATCCTGATAAAACCCATGATTTCTTTGAGGAAATCGCAGAAGAAATTTGTGGCGAAATTGGCTTCAAATTTGGCCAGGATTTCTGCAAAAGACTTTCAAAAAAATAATAATAGGAAGTTTTATTGGAAACGGGAGTCAGAAATTTCATCATTAGCTTGTTTTTGTTGTATTTATTCTTTATGGTAATTGACCAGCAACTTTCCCAGCGATGGCAGTAGAAATTTTCTAGAAACTCTCTTTGGATTTCGCAAAAGCGATTGCGCTACATATTCAGCTACAATTTTTTCTTGAAATTTATATATGAACTTTGGCAAGAATTTCTTTTAAATCTATGGGATCTAATGCTGCGATCACAGCCATGAAAACCTTTTTTTACTGTATTTCTTTCCCATTCTAATTTCAAATCTGTTATGTAATTAGAATTATAGCGGGCATTTCTCCAAGCTCTGCGTATTGTCGTATTATCAAATTCTCCCACAAGGACATCAATTCAACCATTAATACATTTTTGAAAAAGTGCTTTTTTATTTTTTCCATGTTTTATGCTAGGAGCAAGACAGATCTAACGAGAGAAAATCTGTGTTCGGAGTGTTTTTCAGAATTCCTCAGATATTCTCTCACCCATATCAAAGTGTGATCTGGTACTAATGCCAAACTGCAAAGTGTTGCGTGCGCTGAATGAAAATTGCACTTTTGGGGATGTCTTTCAACAAATTTCGTCGATCATCGACAAAAAGAGTAACTCCGAATTTCTCAGAGTTGCTCTCGTTTGCACAGTGTCTTGCCCCTAGGTCTTATGTGCAAAATTATCTTCTATATAGAGGCCCCCACAACACTGTGGCCCCGGGCCCCCACATTTATAAATCCGGCCCTGCCCACTCCCCCTATGGCGTTACGTAATTTGTGTACG